>NC_069002.1:3801632-3804971 GCF_001194135.2 Octopus bimaculoides | reverse complement strand
GTTGATTCACCTACAGCATCATCATCACCATAAATTTCACAAATGTTTCTGCAAGTCTTTGCAGCATTTTCTCCTTTTTTAAAAAGAAAAGTATTACAATGCAAATATGAAATTTTTGGTTACCCATTTCAAATGTCAACAAAGGGAAACCGGAATGAAAGATAAATCCATTTTTAGTCGGGAACAAAGAAGAGCTGCACTACCACTTCAAGCAACACCAAAGTTTTAACTGTGTTAGGTTTCAGGTATGTTCAATGAAGCATTAAAAGATTTAGCTTAAAAACGCTCAGAACTTCCTGGACAACCTAATAGATGGTTTGAACCACTAGCTGTGTCCCACTTACATCATCAGACTTCCACTTAGTTGAGCATCATACTATACACTTCAGCTTGCTGTGATGAATGCGGAAGTTCCTTCTTGATATGCTATTGTTTATTATAAATGACATGGATTGGCAGACTCATTAGAGCAATTATCTTTATACTATGCTCTCTGAGTGGTTGGCGTTAGGAAGGGCATCCAGCTGTAGAAACTCTGCCAAATCAGACTGGAGCCTGGTGTTGCCATCCGGTTTCACCAGTCCTCAGTCAAATCGTCCAACCCATGCTAGCATGGAAAGCGGACGTTAAACGATGATGATGATGATGATGATGATATGCATCCCAACATGAATGAAGGAAGTTCTCACTATGTAACACTTTAGGCAAGTATCTTCTATTATGGGCTCAGGTCAGCCAAAAACTCGAGTGGATTCAGGAAACAGTAACTGAAAAAAGCCCATTGTGTGTGTGTGTGTGTGTAGTTAAAAGGAGTTTTAATTAAAACTTTATTGCAAGCTTTATTTACATGTCCCCTTCTGAAGTCCTACAACCCACCAAAATATTGCCATGCCTTGCCGGTACGGCATGAGATCCTGCCTTGAAAAGTGTTGCATTAGATTATCAGATGAAATGTCTTGTGATTTTTGGTTATGTTCCTTCATATTTTGAGACTAAATCCTCCCAAATTTACCTTTCAACCATATGGTGGTGCTGGTAGGTGAGTAGGGGTGGAGGCCAGGATCAATAAAATAAAGTACCAACAAAGTACTAGGGTTGATTTAACCAACAGCTACTCCCTCCATAAATTTCTGGCCTGGTGCCCTATTCTAGAAATCGCAATGGGTACCATCCTCTTGCTCTGTTTTCTTTTTTAAGACAGTAGTTTGTGATACAAAAGAGATTTGGCTGCTATTTTTACCGCATTGAGGTTTCCATGCTGGCTCGAGGTTAAACCAGTGTTCAGATTCATGTTTAGTGGTGTAACTAGATACATCTATATAACTGTTCACAATGATAAACAGTCAAACAGTTTGGTCTAATTATCTAATCCTACCTTTTTTATTTTTAGCTCAAAACTCAGATATTTTCCAGGTGGTGTACTCTTTAACATTGCGTCTTTTTATCTCTCACCTTCCCTCATTTCTCTCTGTCTCTGTCTCCTCTCTCTCTTTCCCTCTCACGTTTCTTCTTCCTCTCTCTTTTCCATTTCCTTCTCCTACTATGCTCTCTATGTTCATTGTCTGCTACTACTACCCCCCCCCCCCATTCAGTTCTATAGTGATAATAATTTATGATTCAATTACTGAACTATTGAACATGTATCACAAGAGATGTTACGTTCCCCTCCCTCAACTACATCTGACCCTTTGATGCCAGACGGCCTGGGACAGACTATCCTTGGTCCTTTGATATACACTTCCTGTTTTAAAATGATCTAAAATAAAAAAACTACCACCAAAATGTCATGTTAAATTATGTTCCAAACACCGGCTTTATGGCGACAAAGTTGTTTTTCTAAATTCTTCGGGTGTGCCTTTCTGTAGGAGCGGGCATGGCTGCGTGGTAAGAAGTTTGCTTCCCAACCACACGGAACTGGGTTCAGTCCCACTGCATGGTACCTTGAGCAACAGTCTTGGGCTGATCTAAGTCTTGAGAGTGGCTTTTGTGGACAAACTGGAAAAAAGCTCTTCGTGTTTTTGTGTCTGTGCTTGTCTCCCACCACTGCCTGACAATCGATGGACTGGCTCCTGTGCAGGTGGCACGTAAAATACACCATTTCGAGCGTGGCCGTCGCCAGTACCGCCTGACTGGCCCTCGTGCCGGTGGCACGTAGAACACCCACGACACTCTCGGAGTGGTTGGCGTTAGGAAGGGCATCCATTTGGTCACAGTAAAGGGCTGTTGACCTCATAATCATAGTTGGATTATTATTGACCATGTGTTCATAGATGCTGGACTACTGATCACATGGTCCTGGTTGGTTGACTGCTGACCACATGGTTCTAATTTGCTGACCACTGATCACATGGTTATAGCAAGTCACCACATGGTCATAACTGGGTGACTGCTAGCCATTCAGTTATAGCAGCCTTCACATTTTTTAAAGATGTGAGCGAGGTTTGGTTGCCATTTCTAGCAGGTTGATTGACTATGTAGTGAAACCTCTCTATAGATTAAGCATGGGCAACCTATTTGAGAAAGAGGCTGCATGAAACATGATTCATTATCAGGCAGACTGCACTACAGAAGAATTTTAATAAATGCTATTTTCCTTGTGAAATTAGATGTGCCACTCAGAAAGTCCCATGGCCTACAGTTCTCCCATGACTAATAATAGACGCTTTCTTGATTTAGTGTGGGTGGTGAGGGTGAGTGGGTGTCGAGTTGCGTTTCTGGAAGGGAGCTAACTCTGCCTATTAGAGAGTGCCTCACTGAACGATTAAGACTTGTTCAAAGGAGCCTCCATGTGGTTGTTTTGATTTGCTAGAAGTAGCAACTAAATCGTCCTCGGACCTCACTATATTGCCTTTAAAATAAAAGGAATGATACATTGGATTATAAAATAATCATAGCCATTTTAAGTTGAATAAATGACGAGATAGTAAGGGCTTGACTCTAAACAACAGCAACATACAAATGACTCAACTTCATATATTTCATAGCTGGTTAGCTGACATTTCTTGCGATAGTGAAATAAATATCTTATAGCAAAATGTGAAAGAACTTTTCCAAACCAGGTTTCTGAGAAACCTTAGTTTGTCTGAAGTCAGCTTTGAGAATCTTTGATACAAACATGCAAATATGTGTAAATTTAATCTGGTTTCTCACCGCTTTTGTATTTACCAGCCTGCTGACTTTTATAAAATACAAGCTGAAATAGAAGGTATGCTGAAGGAACTCGACGCTCACAACAATGGACAAAGTAGGTCATTTCTTTAAGTTTTTATAAATATAATTATGTGTGAGTGATAGTGGTGTGTGTGTGTGTGTGTGTGTGTGTGTGTGTGTGTGTGTGTG
>NC_069002.1:3798128-3801177 GCF_001194135.2 Octopus bimaculoides | reverse complement strand
TAAAAGAGACACATCATCATCGTTTAACGTCTGCTTTCCCTGCTGGCATGGGTTGGATGGTTTGACTGAAAACTGGTAAGCCAGGGAGCTGCACCAGGTTCCAATCTAATTTGGCAAGGTTTCTACGTCTGGATGCCCCTCCTAATGCCAACCACTCCAAGAGTGTAGTGGATGCTTTTAACCTGCCATGGCACAGGTACCATTGACGTGACACCGGCATCAGCCATGACCATGATCTCACTTGGCTTGACAGGTCTACACAAGCATAGTATATCGCCAAAGGAGTAGGGAAATGTCGTAAATCTCTATCATTTCTGAAGACAAATATATATCCTACCAGGCTTTATTTTTGTCATATTTATTGAGAAGCATCAAAACCAATCTATTATATACTGCTTCTTTTGTGGACAACTGAATGCCAGAACAACCTTGAAATATACCACAAATATTTCAAAATAACAGTGAAAGCTGTGTGTACGTCAGGTTATACATCCTGTTTCTAACTGGTTATAGCAAAGTGTGTGTGTGTGTGTTGATAGTCCTGTGGTATAATAATAACATAGGATTAACTGGAAATATTGTTTACAGAGAAGTGTTGTATAATAAAACTTGTCGTCTGAATTCTGTCGTCAGGCATTACATACATAAATATTTCTGTAGTTCAGCTTCCTGAAGAAGTTCGTTTCTAATCCTATGCATTTCTTGAGATGTTATGACAATTTCTTGAGATGTTCTAAGGCACATAAGGATGTGCTGCTGTTCTTTTCTTTTCCTTTTTCCCCAAGTACAGACATGGCTGTGTGGTTAAAAAGCTTGCTTCCCCAAGCATGTGGTCTTGGGTTCAGGCCCACTGTATGGCACCTTGAGCATCTTCTACTGTAGCCTCAGACCAACGAAAGCCTTGTGAATAGATTTGGTAGATGGAAACTGAAAGAAGCCTGTTGTACACACATATGTGTGTGTGTGTGTGTTCGTTTACCTTTGTTTTTATTTCATGTTGCCTGTTTTGCCTGCTGCCAGGAATTTCCATTACTTTTCGTTCAGTTTCCTATTTCTAATATTTCAAAGTCAAAGGACAAATCTTCTGCAGGTCCAACTATAACTATATATATATATATATATATATATACATACATGCATGCATACATGTACGTCTGACCATAGAAAATCTACCTCAATAAACTCCATTTGAGCCATGCAAAAGTATGGAAAAGAGGACATTAGGATAATGATGGTTATGATGATGTGGTTGTGTGTGTGCATGTTTATTTCTTTATCTGTTCTTTAATGTCATGGAATTGTGATGTTCATATACATTTTGGGTTCTGTACTTGTTTCTTCTGTTAAGATGCTCCCAGGTGGCAAATATATCGTTCTCAAATATAAACTTGGCAATTACATTGATTATAGTAAACAACTTATCTAATTAACAATTCAGTGATTGTTTAGTTACAGTTTTGGTATAGTTATTACCTGTTATAGTTGCTTGTGCATATCTATGTAACTTTCGAAATACTCCTGATGTGATTAACACTCACACTCTGTTTCTTTTAACAGCACCCATTGGAGTACTTGATCCTTTAGAACAACAGAACTTCTATAAGAATATGAACACTGGTCAGAGCGGATCTTTATTTGCTCGAGAATGTAAGTGGTTTAACTTAGGATTATGTTTCATACTTTTTTTCACTATTTTGTTTCAGTCTCTTGTTTGGATGGCTTCTTCTCCCCATTCTAAAATTTATAAGCAGAGGATCTTTGTTACAAAATCTTTTTTTTTAATCCCTTCGTGCCCACCCACCAGAAATACATATCTCTGTTAGTCTTTCCCTTTGCCTTTTCTTCCAGCCAACCATCTTCATAGCCCACTCTTTGTATGAGGGTTGTTGAAGTAGAGCCTCCAAAGAGTACTATTTGAAGCAATCACCAGTACATGTTCTGATTAGATCAAAGTTAGAGATATTAATCTAATCATCTTGTCTATGGTTAACCACTATCTCTCCAGTCTGTTGTCCTTGTTCGTAAATTCTATCTTGTGATTTCTTCTTTAATCCTTCATCATTTAAACTGGCCGTTTCTGGCCAAAATATTCCACTGGGTTTTATTTTCAACCCAACCAGATTCTACCTCTCGCACCTACCCTACAATGTCATTTTAAAAATAAACTTATCATCAAAATCTTGAGGCTACAAGATAATGCACAATCAATTCAAAACAATGTGACTGTATAAGCATTACATTTGATTGGCTAATCTGAAGGCTGAACACTTAAATATTCTAATTCACATACCTGTCGTATCAGAGCTGTAACTTCTCTATGTGGAGAATTTGTGGCTTGATTTGAAGTGACTCACTGGAGCGAATCTTCTAATTAGACCTAGGAGCTGTGTTTCCATTGCTAATGTTGTCTGTCAGTTGCAGTTCCTGGTTGCATAACGAAATACCGTATCACTACAAGTCATTAAGATTAAAGATTATTTCATAAGATTTAGCCACAAAAGTGTTTACAAGGGAATTGGCAGCTACTATGTTGAGCAGGCTATGTGATTACATAGTCGGGAGGTCACTTGTGTCCTATTTTGCCTTTGCATATTGATTTACAATTTCTTATCATTCTTACCATTCTGTGGTCACAGCCTGTACGTATATGTATATATGGGGATATATGGGAAGGTGTGTGTGTATATATATATATATTCATATATTCTGCATGCATACACTATTCCTTGTCCATTGCAGATGTGCATGAATAAATATACGAATGTGTATATTTATGTATGTACAGATGTGCACATCTATGTGTGTGTATATTTGGTTAATGTATGTATAAATGTATAGGAGATGTACACATGTATGTGTATATATATATATCTATATATACGTATGTATACATGCGCACATATCTGTGTGTGCGTGTGTGTGTGTATATCTAAATATGTGCATGTGTTTGTGTGTATTGTCACACCCACACACACATATATATATATATATATATATATATATATATATATATATTGTCTATTTTCTGTTGCAGTGACTCCCCCTCCTC
>NC_069002.1:3795719-3797743 GCF_001194135.2 Octopus bimaculoides | reverse complement strand
AGCATTTGAAAACTTTGAAATACTGACGTGTTTTTGCTGACGGAACATTATTACTATTATTTTTTTGTTTTTGTTTTAATTTTTTTTTGTTAATGTTTGGTTTGTTAAAAAAACAAAACAAAACAAAAAAAAAAAGATAAAAGTGGAAAAAATATATAATGATAAATCTTTTATCTAAATGCTGTTTTTTAATTTTTTAAAATTTTCCCTTGTCCTCCTGCTTGCTATCTGTTTCTTCCTTTCTTATGCTTGCTCTCTCTGTTTCTCTCTCTCTCTCTCTCTCTCTCTCTCTCTCTCACATAAAACACCACATGTACATACATACATACTTGCTCTATATAACTGCATCAGTCTGGGTACTTTCTGTGTTTCAAGTACACTAACTTCACTAACTCGACCCTGTTTGTTATCCCAGTTACCACTTCCACTTCACCCAGTGTTTCACAATCTTAAACAACTCATTAACAAAATTAACAGAATATTTTTTTTTTTGCTGCTTTTGTCTTTCCCCCTCCTCTCTTCCTCCTACTAATTATTAAACTTAATGATGTTCAACTAAGTACATGTAACTACAAACTAATTAAGATTGTTGGTCTTTAACACCTCATACACCGTTCTCTGTGACAGAAAGGAGAACTTGTTAAAACAGACTCTGGAACCATCCTTGCTTAAATTCCTCCATGTTCTTTCTAATGTTTCTCACAGAACCAAACAAAAAAAAAAAAAAAAAAAAAAAAAAAAGAAAGGAAGGCTGACAGAAAAATTGTTAAATTCAGATAATTAACAACTGTAAATTAATAAGGCCAACACTGAAACACAATGGTTATGAGGTTATAATAGTGGACTATTAATTTCATTGCTACAATTACCCCAGCCATGGTGTCGTGTCACTGATCAAGTCACATCATAAACTTATTTGTCTGGACGTTCTTCAATAAGGGTCAGATAACCCTATTTCACAAATGGAAGTAAGGGGATCAGGCAGTCTCCTATTTCACAATTAGGTCTACCACAGCAGACAGAGTCAAACAAACTGCTACTTCACATTATGAGTGATCTACAGATGTATCCAACAGTCCCCTGTTTCATAGATGAGTGTGCCCTGGTAGTTAGGGCACAAACGGTTCGCTAACTACACAGCTGAGTAATTCGTAGTAGTAAGAATCAGGCAGTCAACCGTAGAAATGGTCTACAACCATCTGGTACAGGTGTACTGAGTTATCATAAACAATCACATCTTCATCATCATGAGGTATAAATTACTTGATGAGAAATATCAAGGGCAAAGCATTAACCAATATCCCATCCTATTAAGGGCCAAATATCCTATTAAGGGCCTGTTAAATTATTTTATTTTTTCCTCATAATTTCTCTGAGTAATGCCTGCAGTGGACACTTTTATTATGGCAAACTCGCACATCTCCTCCTCCCACCTTTATTTCAACCATGAACAGAAGCAGAAATAAGGTGATGGGGAGAGAAGCTGAGGTGCTGAATAGATTAATTAGGAATGAATGAAATGTGTACATAACGATCTCTTTGATTTCAACATCATTGGGGGTTTTATTCATTTCAGGAGAGTAGTAGTTGATGGTGTATCTAGTATGTCTTTTCTTTTAAACATTAGCTCTATGTCAAACCATTTCAACTGAGAATCATAGAAATGGCTTCTGAGAAGGCGGAAATGGAATAAAGAGATCCAACTGGACCCCAGTATATTACTGCTATTTAGTTCCTTGTATGGTTTGAGACTTGAGGCATCGAAATAGTAGAAAGTGTGCCATCTTAATGAATGCATCTATACCCTAAGCATTACTTATAATATATATATAAAAGAGAGCGATAGAATAAGTACCAGGCTTACAAAGAATAAGTCCTGGAGTCGATTTGTTCGACTAAAGGCAGTGCTCCAGCATGGCTCCAGCATGGCTGCAGTCAAATGACTGAAATAAATAAAAGTATAGGGGTCAGCCACATTTAAATGGCAAATATACTTCACTATATATATATATATATATATATAT
>NC_069002.1:3786894-3795395 GCF_001194135.2 Octopus bimaculoides | reverse complement strand
AATTAGATTGGAGCCTGGTGTTGCCATCCGGTTTCACCAGTCCTCAGTCAAATCGTCCAACCCATGCTAGCATGGAAAGCGGACGTTAAACGATGATGATGATGATGATGATGATATATATATATATATATAGAGAGAGAGAGAGAGAGAGCTTACTGAGTATCCAATGAACAATTTAATGGATCTGTCTTCTCTTGGTTTTGATAAGGAACATTCAGTTGTTTTAATCCCACTCATTAATGTGTAAGTGGTTGAGTATTCCACAGACACCGGTATCCTTATCAAAACTCTGTTTTATATGGGAGGTCTCTGCTGTAATTCATATAGGGCAATAATGTAGCAGAGAACAACTGCATTTGAGTAAATGGAAGGTGAATCAAATAAAACACCTACCCCCACAATTCATGCTAAACTATCTAGCCATGTTATAGTGGTAAGAAGAAACAAGAAATAATAATAATAATAATAATAATCACTGAAAATGTTTAAAACAAAATGTTGCTTCAATCAACACTGTTCTGTAAATGTTTTGTCACCTTAAAAAAAAAAAAAAAATCAGCATTTTTTTGTTGAGCTTAAATAAAATTTTGTTCACTTTTTACAGCTTCTTGTACAAACTAATTTTAAAATCAAAATTATTTTGACTGAAACTGTATTTACAGATTAACAAATAGTTTTCTCCCTATGGAAGTATTAAGAAATTTATTGTACTATTGTGGCAATTAAAATTTCTGTTTAGTTGAACCTAATTGTTTGTACATCTATTGAGTGACTGCAATACAGAACATATGTGTACCTGTGTATAATTGTGTGTGTATGTGTCCTTCACAGCCTCAGAAGAAGATATGTATCTGATTTAGCTCGTAAAATAATTTTATTTTCTCAGTTATTCCCAAGATATGATTACAAAATATTCTGAAACTCAATTCCAGTCTTCCATTTCTACCAGTGCAGGTAGTTGATCACACATTATACAAATATTTAATAATAAATAAATGGTCACACCTTATTACTGTATTGTCTTTTAAATTTGTTAAATGAATATGTAATGTTTTTTTTTTTACCTTCTTATTATTAACTTTTGTTATATATATATATATATATATATATATGTGTGTGTGTGTGTGTGAAACCTTTGCAGCATCAAAATACCATTTTGGAATGGCAAATTATATACGATTGCTAATTCATTTGATTTTTTCCTGATAATATATATATTTTTTGATTAAAATGTTTGCCAACTATTTTTTAACAATTAAGAATCACACACACAAAACATTTAACTGATCTGTTATTATTTCCTTAAGTTTAATAGTTTTTTGGCATTATAGAGCATGCATTTATATATATCTATATATATACACACACATACATACACACATATATAGATCTCTCTCTCTATATATAGATCTATATATATAATACAGAGTATCTGTGGATTGTCAGGGCATAGTAATATTTCCTAAATCTCTCAAAAGAGATTGTTAAGCTCTGGCTTACCAATCTCTCAAAAGAGATTGTTAAGCTCTGGCTTACCAGCTTTAAAACTTTCATACAATTGTTGGATACTCTGCAATTAATAAATGTTCTATTTTACATTCAAATGTATTCAGCCTTTCCTTGTGTGAATGGTTTTCTTTAATCCTTGGATCATTAATGATTTTCTGTTATCTATCCATGGAAGATGAAACCACACACACACACACACACACACACACCCTTTCCTTCTATAAGAGACTGCCACACATGCACATACATATTAATTAATATTAGTTTTCTTTACTCCCCACTCATCTTTAATCTCATCGTCATATCAACAAACATTCTTCAGTTCTCAATTTAACAATTCGTCTATGTCAACATGACTTAGAAAAGAAGTCATCTGACCTGTTTACTTTATTTCTGGTTACTTCTTTACAAGCAATCATTACTGGCTAAGTCCATTTTGCAGGCCATCTTCCAATGTCTTAGAGGATTTTACAAATAATCTATACAATAATTATCCCTTCCAAATTAATTTCACTGCTGTCGCTCTAAATATTTTTTTTCCCTCTTCTGTTATTTATATTTCTTGTTATTATAACAGCACCACAACAGTGCAGTTTTATCTATTTTTACTTCCCATTTGTATCTAACCCTACAACGTTCAGAGTCCTCTGTGAAATGTATTGCTTATTCATTCACATTGCTTTGAATTAATCACGCATTATCACATAGCTTCAAGATTTCAGTGACACAATTGTTTATTTTTAGAATGACATTGTTAGTGTAGGATAGGTGTGAGAGGATGTATCTGGTCTGTTTGAGCATAAAGCAGTTAAAATATTTGGGCTGGATCTGGTCAACTTCAATACTAAAGGGTCAAGATGGCACAAAACTCTGTATTCTTCACTACAAACATCAATATACTTTCAGTGTTAGTATTTTTAATTTGTAATGGTTTTAATCATAATTGAGCACAATTATAAATGTGCTGTAAAGTTTACATTTTAATCATGTTCTAGGTTCCATAGCACCAAATGGTGCCTTTGGGATAGATTCTTCTATCATTGGCTCATGTTGACCAACACGATATAAGAGGAATTTGGTAGATGGAAATTGTGTGGAAGACAATGGATGTTCTTCCTGTTACCAGCCCTCACCTGATTCTCTCAAAGTTGGTGATTTTCTGTTCCACAGGTTTTAGAAAGTGCAGACCGACTGGATGTAATATTAATAAGGAATGGAAACCATAGTACCGTTTTGTTCAAACATTGATGAGGATAGACATGTTCATACATACATACATACGAACACATTCACATGCATAGGACAAGCTCCTTACAGATTCCATCTACCAAATTCAACCGAAGCAGTGGATTTTGATATAAAACACTTGCCCAAGGTGCTGCGCTGTGGGATTGAACCTGAACCCATGCAGTTGAAGAATTAACTTCTTGACCACACAGTCATGCATGCATTCCTATGCTCTGTGTGAGTGTATGTGTGTGTGTGTGTGTGTGTGTATATATACTATTATTTGTGTGCGCTTGTGTCAGTTGGTGTGAGTTCCTTGTGGTATTTGCTCCTGAAGTGGAGATAACTCCTTAAAAACTTGTAACTTGATGTAAACTCAGCCATTTGCTAAAATAAAGAATAATAAAACGAGTGCCTGACTATGTACTGGGTTAAACCCTTGAAAGTTGTGCCCCAGCATGGCCAAAATGCTGAGTGAATGAAACTAGTGAAAGAAACAAAAAAAAAAAAAAACCCTCTTCTAATGTTATTTAATTTTTCAAAAGAACTATTTGACATATTTGTTCTTGTTTGCTTCCTGCAATTATTGAGTAATTGTTAGTTCTAGCATTACCGGTGGAAATTCTGCGGTTGTTTGGAAAAACTGTATGATTGTTCAAAGTTTATAGAGAACAGTGAAATACATGATTTCTTTTTCAAATCTTTTTTTTTTTTTTTTTTACTGAAGCCTTTCGGTTCTTGAAACTGTGTCAAGTCCACAGAGGTGGTACCGAATGTGTAGTTTTAGGAGGGAGCATCTTTGAAAACCATATTCTTTGTTATGCACTTGTCACTTCTTTATTCCATTGTTATCTATTATATTTTGCTATAGTATTGTTATCTATATTTTTTATGGCAGGATGTGAACATGCTGCAGAGAAAATATTGTTTCATTTCTCTCCACTTTCCCATTGTGACTCTGTTATCAATATTAAAGGTTGTTGAAAGAATATGTATAAAGCAAATGCTTTGAATCAGCTTAAGTATGGAAGAAAATTGAAGACATTATATTATTATTTTGGCAAAGCTTAAACTAAATCTTAAAACACTTTACTACAACCTTAGTTTCATATCAGAGAAATGTACATAGGGCTGGACTTGAACCTTTGGCCCTTAGATTCAAGTACAATATATATCTCAGTGTTGATTCTAAAAAAAAAAGAAAAAGAAGCTAGACATGGCTGCGTTATAAGAAGTTTGCCAAACACATAGTTCTGGGTTCAGTCCCACGCCGTGGAACCTTGGGCAAGTGTCTGCTACTGTATCTTCAGGCTGACCAAAGCCTTGTGAGTGGATTTGGTAGATGGAAACTGAAAGAAGCCTGTTGTATATGTGTGTCCTTGTGTTTGTCCCCAACATACCACTTGACAATCAGCATTAATTTATGTCCCTGTAACTTAGTGGTTCAACAAAAGTGACTGATAGAATAAGTACAAAGCTGAAAAATATAGGCTCTGTGGTCGATTTGTCCCAACTAGACATTTCAAGGCAGTACTGCAGCATAACTGTAGTACAAATATTGAAACAAGTAAAAAGATTTTTAAAAAAAGGAAAAAGACATCACAATTAATTTAAAATATTCATTTCCCTGACATTTGTCTCTTAAATAAAATTATATAAATATTGTATGTACACTAGATTATGTCTTCAATTACCTTCCTTACTTTATCAATTATTTTATGAATAAATATTATGTCTCCAGTAGATTATGTCTTCAATTTCATTCCATAGTTTACCAGTCTTATGAATAATATATGTCATTTGTATAATAGATTGTGCCTTTCAATTTTGTCCTGTTGTTCAAGTGTTTTGTAGACTGTAACAGAAAACTATTACAGATTATTATGCCTTGTAGTGTTTCAGTTGCTTTGTCCCTTTTTTATATATTGAAACCCCACCAAAGTTGGCTTTGCTTTTCATCCTGCATATCCTCTCCTTAGGGGTGGGGGTCAATAAAATAAGTATTACAGTTCTATATTTAAGAGATGAGGAATTATGTACATTATTTACACTATTTAGATTCGATGGATATGTAAAGAATACAAGTAGCAATTGTGATACACACCACGAAGAAATGATCAAGCTCAATAACGATCTGTTAAGCAACAACTAACCCCCCAAAAAATGGAGACCACCTCCCCCTGTGGGATGAAGTTAAAATCATTGACAGAGAACACCACTGGAAAATACGAAAACTAAAAGAAGCAGAACATATGCTAGGACACAATAACCTCCTAAGCAGATCGAGTTCAGATATGAGTAGCATATGGGAACCGGTATTAAGGAAGGATAGGAGAAAATTAGATTTATAAGCCCTAAAATTCACTCCAAAATTGCCCACAGGCATGTGGTGCAGTGGTTAAGAGCAGAGGCTACTTACCCCAAGATTCCGAGTTCGATTCCAGGCAGTGACCTGAATATTAATAATAATAATAATAATAATAATAATAATAATAACAACAACAACAACATCGAAAAATACCTTAGGAATGAGAACCCAGGTTTGAAATTTCCCCAAGACACCTGATGAAGGCTGGAGGGTATATCAGGTGAAACGTGTTAACAACAAACAAGATGAGGACAAATATCCATCAAATGTAAATTGTGTAAATAATGTAAATAATATAAAATAAGTATTGCTCTTAATAGCAGGATACTAGCTGGTAAAAGGAAGTGCAAAAAGTTGATCAGGTCCTTTATGTACAAAAAAAAAAATGAATACTATTTCTTTTGTATGATACTCTCCGTCTCACTCATAACTATTTTTGGTTTGTACGTTTTTTTATCGCATTTTGTTTAGATTAGCTTCATTAGTTCTAGTTTCTGGTTTGCTGTGTTTCTTTGGATGAGAATAATCGAGAAGAATCTGTGCAACTTGAGTAGAATACGACGACTCAGGGTGTTTCTGTTCCAAAACATCTGTTTATCAGTTTTTCTTGACAATGTTTGCATTGCTTCACAATATACACTGGTAAAAAAAATATATATATGCACACATTGTACACCCTGTGTGTGTGTGTGTGTGTGTGTGTGTGTATATACTTTTGTCTTGACGTCATGTGGTGGTTGTAAATGAGCATCAGTGTTATACAAGCGGTGGTGTTTTCCATGATAACCATGTCCAGTTATGAGGGAAATATTACCATGCTTAGAACAAGATATGGGTTCGTAACAGGAAGGGCATTCAGCTGTAGAAAATCTGTCAACAAATTCTATTTGCTCCATGCAAGCATTGAAAAGTAGACATTAAATGATAAGGATGAATTGGATTTAATAAAGCTGGAGACTACAATTATGTCAGTAGTTATGAATAAACGTTCATGAACAAACAAACCAAATGGCTGTTGTAATATTTCTTATTCTATGGCTTATGATTGTATGTATATTAGTAGTAAAATATCTGTGTTATAACATAATCAAGTATTATGTTTCTGTCTATGTGTATATGTATATATATATATATATATATATATATATATATATATATATATAGATATATAGATATATATATATCATCATCATTATTGTTTAACGTCTGCTTTCCATGTTAGCATGGGTTGGACGATTTGACTGAGAACTGGTGAAACCAGATGGCTGCACCAGGCTCCAATCTGATTTGGCAGAGTTTCTACGGCTGGATGCCTTTCCTAACACCAACCACTCCGAGAGTGTAGTGGGTGCTTTTACGTGCCACTGGCACGAAGGCCAGTCAGGCAGTATTGGCAACGGCCACGCTCAAAATGGTGTATTTTATGTGTCACCTGCACAGGAGCCAGTCCAGGGGCACTGGCAACGATCTTGCTCGAATGTCCTTACACATGCCGCGTAAGAAAATAAATCAAAGTTTATTTGTAATTGTCACCATTCTAAAGATTCCTTTATTTCATAAAAACCTACTAACCAACCCCTGTATTTTGTTTTATTTCTAACATATTTCTGTCTCAAATGTTGAAAAAAACAAACTACCATGTGATGTGTATTTTGGAATGTTTACCGCAGCTAATAAATAACAACTTGGACAAATGCTTTGAATTCTTTGATTCTAATCCTTTTTTTAATGTTGTTTTTGTTTTTACATTTTATTTTTGTACTTTTTAACAAACTTTATAAAATGGCTGATGCTTTTCAATCATTGTAATTCATCAATTTAACTTTCTAAAAATTTGTTCACAGCAGGAATTCTTGTTTTATATGTATGATTTAATGCATTTTCATCTCTTCTTTTTATATCCTGTCGACCTTTAATGGTGTTTCAAGACCCTTTCACCCTTAAGCCCCGCAGATATTGTAAAGACAGGTGTGTCTAAAAGCTAGAAAATACAATTATGTAACGAGTAGACTAAATGAAATCATTCATACGTTTCCATGTCAACCCACCACTACTGATGTGGCTTTAGAGTTAATATTACATCAGTGTTGAAATATTGTTTGCCCATATTTCAAGCTTTTTGCAGCATTGAATTCTTTTCTCATAACAATTTACTAGAGACTAGGTTCAAATCTGTTATTTTCCAAAGCTACATTGTGTATGTAAGAAACCTCTTACACAGGTTCAAGATTTGCTTAAAATAACAGCCTAATTCCCTCCCCCAATCACACCCTACTGTCTTGAAGGAATGAATTGATAAAAACACTCCTAAATACACTGTGTATTAAAATACAAGCTAGATGGTCACGACAGGAATGCTTTTGATCATGAGTTCGATCGCTTCGATTGAGCTGGGTTTAAACAGATCTCATCTGCTGTCTTAACGAAAAGAATGCATTGACTAAAAGTACGAATGAAAATATAGGTGAGATGGCCATGGTAGGAACGCTTTTGGTCATAGGTTTGATTGATTAGAACTGGGCGGAGTTTAAACGACAACTTCATAATGGTTCTGTATAAAGCTCAAAGTGGAACGAATTAGTTTTGGAGGAAATGAAGTTTTAATGCCGAAGCAGGACTGTTTGCCATGACAGACCATATGGAACAGGGCTTCAGGATTGCACTGTTTCAATTTGTTATTCTAGATATTTGTTAAGAAAGTCTAGTTGAGTGTCTCTGTGTTCTGAGTCTATTTCCTGCAGTGGCTGATATGGGCTTTTATCCCCTCTCGAGGAATTCATTGAGAAACATATTGTCTATTCAATCGCAAAAAATTGACATTGCACCTTCAAAAAAAACAAAACAAAAACTCGTGGTAATAAAGGGAGATAATGTTAAGTAAATGGCTATAGTTTATCTCCCCCTGCATTTTCTCAAACGATGGTTGTGTGGTAAGTTGTTTTGCTTCCCAACTACAAGGTTCCAGGTTCACCCGTTTAACTTAGTGGTTTGGCAAAAGAGACCAACAGAATGAGTACCAGGCTTAAAAACCAAGTACTAAGATGAATTTATTCGACTAAACCCTTCAAGGCAGTGCCCTGGCATGGTCACTGTCTAGTGACAAGTAAAATATGAAAAATAAATCACCTGTTCTAAGGTTTTGATTTTGGTGTGAAAAACAAAAATTACAAGAAATGTAACAGTGAAATTAGTTTTATCGAAACCACCCTCAAAACTCATGTAATGTGCCAAAGTCGCACACCAATGCATATTGGAGTCAACATTTTTTTTTTATAAAGTGTCTTTTTTTAAATAGTTCTTCAAAAATTGTAATTTGTTAAATGTTTCTTTTTTTTTGTATTTGACCATTCTTACAGCTCCATGAAACCCTGGAAACTGTTTTTGTTGAACTCTTGAA
>NC_069002.1:3782708-3786206 GCF_001194135.2 Octopus bimaculoides | reverse complement strand
GATCATGACTTGCATTGAAAACAATTCTTTTGTATTTCACTTATATTTTTATTCTATGTCTTGTTTGTTATAAAATGTTTTGTAGTCACAGCACTTCTGCAGATATTGCACACACACACACACCCTCCTTTTTCTTTCTTTTTTTAATAGGAAATGATAGTCATCTATCTTATGCTCCCTGTAAAATCTAAAAATTAAGGATATATTCTAATATTTGTGTAAATATTTGGAAGAAATGTATTATAAAACAATAATAATATATTGTAAAACACGAAATACTAATATTTGTGGTGTAAATGCTGGATTTAATTCCATTCTGCAACTTTTTTTTTTTTTGGTGTGTTCAAATACAAAATATCTAGAAAAATAAAAAATAGCCAAAATGAAGAAGAATTTCTAGAAACATGTCAATAATTAAAGAATTAATTGTGTGTGTGTGTTATGAACAGTGATTAATTAGAGAATGAAGATAGCTAACATTTAACTGTAAAATGTTTAGAATTATTTTAGGAAGATATTGTGCAGGTTTTGTGAAGGGCGTGGCTCTGGTTGATTTATTGTTTTATTATCATTCTTCTCAGGATGTTTGCAAAGAACCATTTTTCCCCCTCCCCTCGTAATATTTTATCTGAATTTACTAATGCGAAAGGTTAAACTGAGAATAATGAACTGATTGTATACAAATGCTCAGGTGCACTACAAAGTGCTCAGGTGCACTACAAAGTGCTCAGGTTCAATTCTATGCAAAGTGTTTCGGTTTTTCTTTGGAACCTGGTAGCAGATGCAGTATCAGTACATATATATTGTTATAATGAAACCTTGCAGAATATCATTGGTCAGTTTGGGAAATGAAACACAAATCAGAATGACCAGTGAATCAGCTTAAATTCTAACAATGTTTTACATCGACGTTTTGTTAATTTTATAATTAATTTATTAAGAAGTATCTGAGTGAACTTCTTAATTCAAATGTGAAGACACAAGAACAAGACTGGGATAATCTTGTTAATTGCAGTGCTTGAACCCTTTTGTTACCATATTTTTGTTGATGTATATGGCCTTTGTTTCAATTAAACTTGAAGATAATGAAGGATTTAGGGAAATAATAACTGTGTTATTCTTAAGTTTGGAATTTAAATTAACATGAAATTTTGATGTAAGGTTTGAATTTAGATCATTATAAAACAAGATGTTTGCATCAAAGAACCAGGCGTGATCTCTACCATGTTAGCATCAAAAGGGTTAAAGTAAGTTTCTATTAGCAGCAAATGATCCTTGTTGTGTAGATTCCCACTAAGGGGGATGCAGTTTTTCATGATTGAAAAGGACCTTTTGAATAAATTTCAAAACCATAGTGTTCTGTTCATCCATTCTTACTAAGGTGTCCTTCCCTTGTCGGGTATGGGGGCATGCTGCATGTTGCTGCATCCACTAAATAGGCTTTCTCAGGTGGAACTGAGATTCCTTACTCCTGGTGCATGACACCCTTGCACCCCTTGCGACAACCCTCCAACCCAACCTGTCCTCCAGAGTTTTCCCCTTTAGGTGGATGGGCGTCTTGACATCTTGGCCCCCAACCATTTCATACAATGTGCTTTATAGGCAATGAAGGTACTTCCCCGGGGGAGAGGACTTGTTAGATTTGTTTGGGTCGTCATTGCTGGTGAGGGTTTTATGAGGTCAAAGTGCAAATGCTACCTCAACTTGTTTTAAGTCTCTTTTTATGACATGCAGAGGGAATGTTGGGTCTATTCTTTGGCATGCTGGTCCCCACACAGCATTCTACTGTGAAAGAAAAAAGACCGTATTAAAGTCTTTGAATATAAATTGATTGGATACCAAACAATCATCTTCAACTAATTAATTGATCATTGTCATTAACAATTCTCATATAATTTTCGCCACATTGTAGACTTTCTCCAAAATATAAAGTCTACATAGTTCTTTAACACGTTAACTGCCACATGTACCATCAGCAGTTTGTCACAGACTTCACACAACCGCAATATGCACCATCGGTGGTACATTTTCATAATTTGAGAAAACATTTTATTCTGTATCTTTGACATGGTTTTGAAGATAACAACACGAATGTTAATTATTAAAGTTTATTTATGAAATATTGTAAAAATGCAAAAAAAAAATTACATTTGTAATCAGACAGTATGCAGTGTAACTGCGCAAAATATGTGGTGTAACAAGTGAGTTCGAGTAACAGGCCGTGGTGGTTAACATGTTATTTCTTTTGTTATAAAATTCCTATTGAATTGCCCTGCCTTTGTTTCAATTAATTTTTAAATTAATGAAGAATTTAGTAAAATAACTCTGTCATTACTAAACTGGGATTTCAAACATAAATTAGCATGAAATTTTGATGGATAGTTTTAATTTAGATCTCTATAAAACAGGAAGTTTGTCTCATGGGTCCAGGGGCAGTATTGGCAGGTTGGTGTACCAAAAGGGTTACAACTTGATGCATTACTCTTGCTTCCTCCTGCTTGGTTAAGTAGACAAGCTTGAACTCAAGAACTGAGTGAACCTGTATATTTCATGCAACCCCTTTAAGGTGACCCCATTCCAGCAAGGGTCTGATTGATTCAGTGCCATTTATTTCTTTGTACAGTCCCCTTCCACTCTACCTAGCACTGTCTTAACTGAGAGGGTGGAGCAGTGACCTCAGATATCAGTTTTGAAAGATAAGTCTACAGAAGAGGATTGACTATTAAGTTCAGTCTCGGTTCATAGAGTTTGTCTGAGACTCAGTAAAAAGACTTCTCTTTTGTTAATGTAAATAATCTTTGGTTTACTTTCCTGCTAAATGCTATACTTTAGGAATGTATTTTGATGTGTGCTAACATTACACAAGATACCCATAATTCAAATTCTTTCATGCTGAATCTTTTAGCTGAATCTTTTTAGCTTCAAAAGGACAGTTCTGTGTTTGATGAAGCTTCTGTCGATCCCCAAAGCACAAATTTCAAAAGTATCCTATACCAACTTCTGGCTCGTCAGTCATTTTGTTAGTAACTCTACAAGAATTCCATAAAATGTGAGATCTAATTGAATATACGGAAAGAAACCAGCGAACAGAAGCAGCAAGACTTTACAAAAACCTAACAGAACAGTTTACTTTACTTCAGTACAAACAGTTTCTTCTGTTTGAGGACATAATTTAACAGGATACTGACTTAATTAACACATAGTGTTCTACACAATTTTTGGATAATTTGAAATGATAATGATGGTGAGGATCATCATTTTAATATCTACTTTTCCGTGCTTTCATGGGTCGGATGGAGTTTATTGAGGTAGATTTTTTTACGGCTGGCTGCTCTTCCTGTCATCAACACTTACCTGTTTCCCAGCAAGGTAATATTTCCTCATTGCCAAATATGTTTTTGCAGAATGACACTGCTTGTATGACAGTGACACTCATTTACAACTATCACACAATGCCGAGACAAGAAAACACAAATGTACAAACACTCACCCCCCCCC
>NC_069002.1:3780260-3782695 GCF_001194135.2 Octopus bimaculoides | reverse complement strand
CCCCCCATACGCGCGAACACACACACACACACTATGGGCTTCTTTTAGTTTCTATCTACCAAATCCACTCACATGGCTTTGGTTGGCTCAGGGCTATAGCAAAAGACTCTTGCCCAAGGCACCATATTATTTTTAATATTCTATCAATTATTTAATTCAAAAGAATCTACCAGTATCTCTTTTATTAAGTACTGAATACCAAAAAAAGAAAAAAAACTTATTGACTAAGAAAACAAATGAATCACTTTAATGAGAACCTTGTGCCTGGCAACTACAAAACCACACTCCACCACAATTTTCCCAGGCCCAACCTGTGGGGCCTGTGCCCCACATTTAGCAGTCTATCCAATGTCCCATACCAGTAAAGATTCTGACAACTCATCCCCACCGCCTCTACCTTCTCTCCAGATACTCCCACCTGTCTGTATATGGTATGGAATGTATCTTTTCTATAGCTAGACACCTGTGCTTGTTATGCAACCCTACTTCAGCCGCTCAACTTCTGACATAAAACCTCACCTCACCCTCAAATACTCTCGCTTATACGATGGAGGTTTTCCTTTTCCTGTTCTTTTATCATCTTGCAAGTTACTTGGCAAGCTCACTAGTGCTGGTAGCATGAAAAAAAGCACCCGGTACACTCTGCAGAGCAGTGGGCATTAGCAAGGGAATCCAGCCATAAAAATAACGTGCCAAAGAAGCGCTGTCACTGGAAGTCAGTACAACCCTGTAGAACATCAGATTCTGTCAAACCATTCAACCCATGCCAGGATGGAAAGCAGGCATTAAATGATGGTGATGATGATCGTCTCTGCTGCAAACCCTCGAAAAATGGATCTTAAAATATTTGCTGAGGGAGTAAAAGATATTCTTTTATTCTTTTACTTGTTTCAATCATTTGACTGGCCATGCTGGAGCATTGCCTTTTGTCGAACATACCGACCCCAGGACTTATTCTTTATAAGCCTAGTACTTATTCTATCAATCCCTTTTGTTGAACTGCTAAGTTATGGGGACATAAACACACCAGTATTGGTTGTCAAGTGATAGTGGGGGAACAAACATATTTGCACACACACACACACACACACACATATATATATTTGATGGGCTTCTTTCAGTTTCTGCCTGCCAAATCCATTCACAAGGCTTTGGTCGACCCGAAGCTATAGTAGAAAGACACTTGTCCAACGTGCCACGCAGTGGGACTGAACCCAGAACCATGTGGTTGGTAAGCAAGCTACTTACCCACAGCCACTCCTGCCCCTATATATTACTGCTTACTATGACATTCTTATTTCTATGTTACATTTCCTCATCACCGGAAATTAATGTTGCTGCTACTGCTGTTATTATTTTTGTAGTAAATAAATTACATTATTTTTTATATCATGCATTTTTATAAACAATAATAAACATTGTTGGGGGTTAGAAGCCTTGAATGGAGCAGTCACACTGTTTCTCTGTATATCTGAGGGCAGATGTTGCAAGGGAGTGTCCATGAAAGTAAGGTGGAATCAATACCAGACAGTATTTTTTATTTTTATCAAAACACTGGTTTATCTGTCATTTTCGCTGATTTGTAAATCTTTTGTTAGTATAGGTACAGGTATGGCTGAGTGGTTAGGACGCTTGCTTTGCGACCATGTTCTATATTTTGGGTTCAGTCCCAATGCATGGCACCCTCTATGGTCTTCTACTATAGCTCTGTGACCTGGAGTTGATTGATGCCTTGTTAGTGAATTTGGTAGACAGAAACTGTATTGAAACTCATTGTAAATGTGTGTGTGTGTTTGTCAACCTCAGCCCCACCATTCGATTACTGGTGTTGGTTTACTTACATCCCCATTACTGAGCAGTTTGGCAAAAGAGAATGCTAAAATGAGTACCAAGTTTAACTCAACAAATACTGGGAGTGATTTGTTCCACTAAACCAGTGGTTCCCAGCCGGGATCTATATGGACACTCAGGGGCCATATAAGACTGGGGAGTGGGGTCTAGGTAACAAAACAGTATTTTAAGGGACCTTGAACAATTTTGCTTCAGATGTATGTATTGGTACGTATTACAAGAAACAGCTGGGTTTCTTTTTCTAATATTTTACACAAGTTAATGTGTGAAGAACAAAATGGGAATTTTGAAAAAACTTTCTATAAAACTAGTTTTTAAACATTGAATGGTTATGGCGGGGTCCACCAGAATAAAATAGTAATCAAAGGGGTCCATAGATAAAAAAAATGGTTGAGAACTCCCACACGAAACCTTGCATGGTCACAATCCAATTATTGAAATACATAAAAGGTTAAAAAAAACATTGACAAAAGAGACACCCTCACCCCCACCCACCTACACACATGTAATAGATTTCTGCTCTGTTTCTGTCTACCAAGTTTTACTAGAAAGGAATCGGTCAAGCAAAGCCTATAAGTAGAAGC
>NC_069002.1:3778953-3779635 GCF_001194135.2 Octopus bimaculoides | reverse complement strand
ATAAATGATAAAGTATAATTTCAAAGACATTTGGCTTCTATTTCTAGCAAGGTCAACTGACCATATAGATGCTCTCTTATTGGTTTGTGATCTTTTTTTTTATATTTAAATTTTATTTGTAATTATTTATAATAAAACTACCAAATGATTATTATTATTATTATTATTTTTTCTGTTGGTCTGTCAAACTTTTTCATAGCAGCTGTATATTGTAAGCCTGAAAAACAAATGCATTATCTCTTAAGGTTTCTCTCACACACACACACACACACACACACACACACACATATCAGTGTTGATGAGACTCAGAGCTGGATTAATATAACTGGGTTTCCTTTAACTGAACACATTGAGTCAATTTCTATGTTGAATTCTTGTGGAATTGTAGTGAGGAGGTGGGTTGGAGATGAAGAAAAAATTATCATCAAAGAAGGAGTAGCAATTAGGCAGAATTGGTTTGTGTGGCAGGCAAGAATGTCTTGCAATACTTATAATCTCTTATGTTTTGAATTCAAATGTTGCCAAAGCCAACTCTTATCTCCCCCACCAAAATTTTTTTACCTTTGTGCATATGTTAGAAATTGTTATTATTATTATTATTATTATTATTATTATTATTTACATTCTGAGTTCAAATTCCACCGAGGTCAACTTTGCCTTTCATCCTTTCAGGGTCGATAAA
>NC_069002.1:3761549-3778298 GCF_001194135.2 Octopus bimaculoides | reverse complement strand
TTATTATTATTATTATTATTATTATTATTAGTATTATTAAGGATATTGAATTGTCAGAATTTGTAGAGCATCAGACAAAACAACTGATGGTATTTCATTATGTGTTAAGTTCAAACTCCAGCATGGGCAACTTTTTTTGGACTCGGAAGGATGAAAACCAAAGAACTGGAGTCAGTTTTATTAATGACTGCAATCTTCTCCCAAAAAAAAAATGTGACTTTTTGCTAATGTAAGAAATTATTATTTTTTTCTGTACATTTCTAGCTGTGGTAAATGAAAACGACAAATGAAAACTTCTGTCTGTTTATATATATTTATATACATATATAATACATATATTTCAAATTGGTTTGTCCTGGAAGGGTCAATTACACCAATAATAACAGAGAGGAGGTACATCATTGTTGGGGTTGCCACAGCACAAACAATTGATTACCATATTTCAATGTGTATAAGGAACCCCCTAATTTTTGGGTCTTAAAATTTGGAAAAAGGTTTTGTAAGTGATTATAATACTATCCATGTATAAGAAACTCCCATATTTTTTTAACCTAATTTTTGACAAAAAAGGGTTTCTTATATACGTTAAAATATGGTATATAGTTCGTTAGATAGCTAACCAATCAATTAACAACAAAAAAGTGATATGGAGCCCGTGTATGTGTGTCTATTATTACTATTATTATCATTAAGGCAGATTCGTTAGCATGCCGGATGAAATGTTTAATGGTATTTTGGCCATTGCAATTATGAGTTCAAATTCCACTGAGGTCAACTTTGCCTTTCATCCTTTCGGGGTCAATAAACTAAGTACCAGTGAAGGAGTGGGGGGTCAGTGTAATCAACTAGTCTCCTCCACCAAAATTTCAGGCTTTGTGCCTTTCAATAGAAAGGATTATTATTATTATTATTATTGGTGTAATGGCTCTTCCAAGACACAACAGGATTTGTTTGAACACATTAATTAACATCAAAAATCTTGCAAAACAAACACAAAAACGAAGATATATATATATACATATATAATACTTATATATCATACATTTATTTTTTTCACTAGGACTTTTAAGTTGAGCCCGACAGCTTATTCACCTTGTGTCGGTTGAAATAAGCTGTCTGGCTTAAAAAAGTCCCACACAAAACAAGTTTTACAACAGATTTAACTCTACTTTCAATATTGAGTTTCTCTATCAGTGAATGTTTTGTTGTTGTTCTTAAACTTGTTTTAAGGCAGTAAACATGAAATTAGCATTTACTTTATGCACACACACACACACATACACTATACATACATACATACATAAATATATGTGTATATAATTGTAAATACAGCTAGAACATCATTTACTGTTTTGGAAAGCAGATCACTGACCTGTTAAATATCTAGGGTTGTATTTTCAATTATTTTTTTTCTTTTGAAATTTTATTATTATTATTATCATTATTATTATTATTATTATTGTAAATATGTACATTCGGTGTTCTGCTTGTTTATGTTTAAGAGATTTTTTTTTTAATATATTTTAGACTCAACTGTTACAACAAAAATGTAATACTAACTTCCTGATTTTTTTTTTTTTTAATGTTCAAGGAAATAAGTTTATAAAAATTAATATCTCTATATAAAACTATATGTATATATTGGCTGTTGCTGCTACTGTTGTTGTTTTGTTTTTAAACTGTCAAAAACCTTTTTTTTTTTTACTACTTTTTGGCCCCTTTATCAGCTGTTCTGGTTCTTTTCTTTTATTCATCCATCTGTTATTTTCTCCACCAACTATTCTTTGGAAGGTTGTGGAAGTAGAGTTTTCAGGTACCTCCTCAATAGGGTCCTATCAAAAGCAAGCTTAACTAGGCTTTCCAGCAGGATTCCCAAGTGCGACCATCTTAGACTATGGATATCATCCAACCATCTTATTCTTGGATTTAACCCTAGGCCTCCTGCTGGTCAGCTCAGCTTGAAGAATCCATCTCATGATTCTTTCCTGCAACATTCTAAACACGCCTGTAGGTCCTTAGTACTGGAGCTGTGACCTCTCAATGCAAAGAATGAACAGCTCGACCTGCTGGGACTCCCTGATCTCCAGGCTATTGTATCTTTTTTTTTTCTTTCTTTTTCTTTCCTGGATTTGTTTGAAGGCCATTATTGGTGGTCATTGCATATTCTCCAAGATTGCAGCGGGATGAGCATAAATGTGACATTCAGGTAGCTAGGTCATCTGTAAATGGATGTTTTGCAGGTAAAAGTTTGATAGTGTGAGGATTCCAGACTTAGAGAGTTGCTGATCTGGGAGGAAGGACTGGACGGAAAAAGATGTTTTGTATGAGATGTAGAAAGTGAGATTTGGCGAAATTAGCAGCCAGAAGAGGAGGAAGAGGAGTAATGGACAATAATGTTGAGTTTATAGATTTGATAAAATAAGTACCAGTTGTATTTCTGGAGCTTATATAATTGGTTATATCCTTAGAGATGGTGTCATAGCCTGGCCAAAGCCTGAAATATTGAAATTTGTAACATTAACTGCTAGATTAGGTTATGAAGAGAGTTGTTGCACAGTTGATCCATATCAGAGTGAACACAAATGAAATGCAGTTTGGCTTTGTGCCTGAAAGAGATGCCACAGATACAATCTTCTTAGTGAGGCAACTGCAAAGGAAATACTTAATTGAGAGCAAACTTCTATTCCTGGTATTTGTTGACTTGGAGAAAGCATTTGGTGGTTAGTGAGGAATCAAGGTTTAGATAATTGGGTTGTGAGGGTTGTGGAAGCCAGATACAAAGATTCAGTTTGTAAAGTAAGAGTCAGTGATCTCAGTAACTAATTTGGGGTGAAGATAGGGATCCATCAAGGGTTAGTTCTTAGCCTTCTCCTGTCCATATGGACAATAGAAATAGATCTTTTAACTGTCCAGATGCCTTGTCATGAGTAGTTAGTAGCTTCTTTTACTTAGGAGACATGATTAAGAGGTGGCCGCTCCGAAAGTATAGTAGCTACAGTAAGAATGTGTTGGAAAAAATCCAGGGAGCCATGACCACTGCTGGCAACATTCAGAGTGAAGGGCAGATTGTAGGATGCCTGTGTTAGAACTGCAAAGCTGCATGGTAGCAAGACCTGGGCCTTGAATGCAGAAGGTGAGTGAAAAATGAAGTTTACATGCTCCAGTGGATGTGCAGTGTAAGTGTGTGAAAATGCCAGATCGCAAACGAGACGAGAGAAAAACTGGGTATAAAAAGAATTTGGTGTATTGCGCAAGAGAAGAGGCTGTTCTAGTACAGGCATTTGATGTGTATGGAGGATGACTGCTGCATGCAAAAGTGCCAGGCATGCCAAGTTAGTGGAACCTGTGGAAGAGTGGGACCAAGGAGAACTTGGGACAAAGTGATGAAGGGTGACCTGAAAATGTTGCATCTCGTGGAGGAGATGACAAAGGTTTGTACTGACTGATGCTATGTGCTGCCACGGAAGACTTCACCTCAACCCTGTGTCAGAATTTATTTGAAGAATTACTTCCGTTTCAGATAAGTAGCTTGTCTTGCAGTTTATCGAGAGTGGTAGTTACAAAAGAAATATTTTCTTTAATCAGAAACTACACTCCTGTTGACAGACACTGGATTGCAGTGGTGAGCTCCTTGATAAGTTAACCAAACTTTGTATCGACAGCAAGAAAAGAAGATATAAATTGAACTGAAAAGAAATGAAATCATCACTAGAGTGAGTATTTACAACAGATAAGGGAACATATTCAAGATTGAATACAAGATGAAACTGAGAGAGAAAGTAAAAAAAAACTAAACATATGGTTGAAAGTTACATTTGTGACATGAATATTCTCTGTAATTACTGGGAAGCTCTTAGAAGTTATAAATGAACTGTTGAGAGAATGGGAAAGTGATGCCCCCTCAATTACAACCTTCATCAGAAGAACTGAAAGGTGTTTGTTAGATGAAAAAAATGCAGAATACAATTTGTAATGGGACGCTGATTTTTATGGTTCTATATAAACTTACAACCATCTAAACAATTTCATATTTACTGTAGAATTTCCATGGGTACTGGTAGTTATTATTATTATTATTATTATTATTAAGGCGGTGAGCTGGCAGAATCATTATCATGCCAGGCAAAATACTTAGTGGCATTTTGCCCATCCTTACATTCTGAGTCCAAATTCTGCTGAGGTCAACTTTGCCTTTCATCCTTTCAGGAACCAGTAAAATAAGTGCCAGTTGAATACTGGAGTTGATGTAATCAATTTATCCCCTCTCCCAAATTTGCTGGTCTTGTGCCAAAATTATTATTATTATTATTATTATTATTATTATTATTATTATTATTATTATTATTATTATTTTTATTTTTTTTATTTTTATTTTTTCTAACATACTAAGCTTGTTGCTGGAGATGTCATTATTGTACCGGCTGACCACTTCTCATGAACTAAGGTCATACTTTCATTTCAAGTCTCAAAGACTTTGCAGAGACTCCTTGCACTACCAAGAAATGCTGTTCTATTTACATTTTTATTCCTAATATTTACAGCTAATTTTTAAAAAATTGTCTTACTCACTGTACCTTGGGCACCAACAATTATTGGGACAATATACACCTTTTTCATTGACCACAGTGTTTCGATTTCTCTCCTCAGAATTTCATATTGCATCAGTTTACTTCTTTTTCAATGATTCGGCTGTCACCAGAACAAGTAATATCTATTATCAGGCACGACTTTTTTTCTTCTTTGTCTGTCAGTACAATACCAAAGGATCTTAACTCTGTCATTTCTTACTGCACCCTTTGACTCAACGTCATCCTGTTTTCTTGCTTTTCCTACACTAAATTTGTTACATAGTTCCCAGTGGATTATTCTGGTGACCTTGTCATACCTTCTCTTGTATTAATATTATTATTTCAACTAGCAATAACCACACCTCAGATAATCCCCATTGGCTATGGTACCCCTCTGCTTTGCACAGAGGAAGAACCATTATTATCTTTTATTTTTATCATTATTTTTTTTTTACATCAAGTTTCTTTTCCCAAAAGAAGAATTAAGTTCATCTTGGAGAACATGCATTTAAGTGTTCAAGATATTAGCAAAAATGTTCAAACTTAACACATTTGTTTAAAATTAGTAAATTTGTTCAAAGTTAACGGAGATATTGAAGGCTAAACAAATGTGTAAAATAAAAAATAAATATTATGATTCATATTTTCCCTTTGATGTCAACTAGATAATGAATACGTGCCAATCAACAACCAGTAACCTAGGGCAGGTGTTATAGTGTAAATGTTTCCAGTCCTGTTGGGTTTTCATTCTTGACTCATGTGATAAGACACGAATACAGACAGAATATATTACAAGGACAATAACTTTTGTAGAGTGTGAGCCAAAATGTTTAGTACTATTTTCCTGGGATTATTATTATTATTATTATTATTATTATTATCATCAAGGCAGCAAGTTGGCAGAATTGTTACCGAATCGGGAAAAATGCTTAGCTTCATTTCTTCTGACTTCACATTGAGTCCAGATGCCACCAGGATTGGCTTTTGTATTTCATCCTTTTGGGATTAATAAAATAAATACCAGTCAAGCAATGGGGATTGATCTAATCAACTTATTATCATCTTCCCAGAAATTGCTGGCCTTGTGCCAAAATTTGAAACCATTATTATTATTATTATTTCATCCTTTTGGGGTCGATATAATCGATTAGCCCCGTCCCACCAAATTTCAGTCCTTGTGCCTATAGTAGAAAAGATTATTATTATTATTATTATATATTATTATTATTAGTGGTATTTCGTCCATCTTTACATTCTGAGTTCAAATCCTGCAGAGTTCGACTTTGCTTTTCATCCTTTCGGGGTTGATGAAATAAGTACCAGTTATGCACTGGGGTTGATGTAATTGATTTAGCCCCTCCCCACAAATTTCAGGCCTTTGTGCCTTTAGTAGAAAGAATAATTATTATCATCATCATCATTATTATTATTATTATTATCATTATTATTATTATTATTATTATCATTATTATTATTATTATTATCATTATTATTATTATTATTATTATTATTATTGTTGTTGTTGTTGTTATTGTCGTTCCTATGTGGTCTCCAACAAATCTGATTGAAGCTATTTGACTGATGATTTTTAATGATTAACTTGTAATATATTATTATATTTTCAAATAAAAAACCAAAATCCATGTAAATGTTGTATAATAAAGACTTCTATAAACATAATAACTGTGTTTCTTTATATATTATTTCCTTTGTTTCAATTATTGAACTGTGGCCATGCTGGGGTATCACCTTCAACAAACCAACTTGAACAAACCAACCCACAATACTTCAAAAATCTGTTACTTATCCTATCTGTCTCTTTTTGTATGTGTGTGTGTGTGTTTGTGTTTGTCCTTCATGGCAACTTGACCATCTGTGTTGGTATGTTTACATCCTTGCAACTTAGCAGTTCAGCAAAAGAAGACTGATAGAATAAGTGTCAGACTTAAAAAGAAAGTACTGGCAAGGTTGTTTATGGAAGACCAGCAGTCATCCATGCATACCGGACTCTCCTCTCCACACCAGCTTGGCGCCAGTGGTGTTGCAACTCATTTCTACAGCTCAGTGAACTGGAGCAACATGAAATAAAGTGTCTTGCTCAAGAACACAACATACAGCTCGGTCTGGGAATCAAACTCACTACCTCATGATTGTGAGCCCGACACTCTAACCACTGAGCCATGTGCCTTCACATTTTTTAACAGAGTAATCTCAATTCTGAAAGGTTATACTAACCCTGTCTCACTTTAATTGTTTTCTGTTCTAGATTGGTGCTTGTAAAACTTGTACATGTTATTGTTTATATGAAATATATGAAAATTTAATTCAGAAATATAGAAACAGTTTCTCCAGTTTTGATATCAACAGCTATTGACAAGCATCATCACAACAACAGGTAAGTCTATTGAGATAGTGTGGCTGTGTTTTTACCTTTTCCCTGTTATTTTCATGTCTTGTAAATGACTTGACGATCTCACTGGTGCTGTTGGCATAAACAAAAAAACAAAAAAAAAAAACACCCAGTACACACTGTAAAGTGGTTGGTGTTAAGAAGGGCATCCTGCTGTAGAAATAATACCAAAGATGACATTGGAGCTCAATGCAGCACTGCAGCTTGCCGGATCCTATAAAACCGTCCAACCCATGCCAGCGTAGAAAAACAGACGTTAAATGATGATAATGAGAATGTGTGTAGAAGTGAGATGGGAAGGTGCTTTAACCAGTATGGACGGCGTCACTATACTCACAGTCAACACCCACGCCCCTTTTTAAGGTTTCAAACTGGGAGAAAGTTGTTCTCAGAACAAGCCAGATAAAAAAAAAAAAATTCCTATCGATCTTACACGAAACTCGGAGTCATGTAGCAGCATTTGTTAGAAAGCTACCACCAATTAACCTCTATTATGCATCTTTACTATTGTCATATCGTTGAGTACTGTTTTGTATTTATTATGAGCCAGAGCTGATCAATACACACACACACCCACACACACACATACACACCAATCACAAACGCAGTCACGCACAGGTTCCTATGGAAACAGTTTCCCTGGATGCTATTAGAGAAAAACCTATTATAAACAATATAATCCAAGAATAAAACTGTACCCAACTTCTCAATGTGAACGGAACTGTACCTAGTGTCTGTGTTTATGACAGAGAACCACACACACACACACTACGTGTATGTGTAGTTATACGTATTTATGTTACTGTTGTTCAAATTCAACCTGATCGGAAGACGTGATGGTCACAGTAAGAATGTCGTGTTAAAACATTCCTCTAATGTATAAAATTTTTTAAAGGACGATGATAAAACAAGATCCATCGAAGGCACACAAGCCGCAAGTTTCCCCGTCATTTTTCTAGTCGTTGGGTATCCCGGACTCCATCATTAAATCTGTTTCTTTAAAGATTGTAGATTGTGGTTTGAGGGAGATTAGGCTTCTATTTCTAGACAATCCCACTTTGGTTCGGTTTAGTTCCGCCATGGCTATCCGGTTTTTTAAAGGAGTATCGAGAAATTTATGTTATTTTCTTTATTTGTAAATGTCCGTATTTGGGAGTGGTGTAGCTGCTATTTCTAGCACATAAAAGCGTGTAATCCACATGAGGACACCGTGTAACAGTGGTCTGAGCTACATTCGTGTGACGACCGTTTAGCAACAGTTTGTCCCAGTTGCTAGGCAAAGCGTGAGAAAGCTTCTCTCCGTACTTTTTTTTATAAAGAAGACAAAAACACAATTTAGAGACAAACATAACGAAGTTGTTGGAATTTGGCAGACATTTCGGACTTGGCTGTCTGTTGGAAACAGCCCAACACTTCAGCAAATAGGAACTTGGGTACTAACACAACACGTACACACAAGCATATACGCACGCATGCTACATATACATAAATATAATACATACGTACATATATATCTATAATATCGGAGAGAGAGAGAAAGAGAGAAGGAGAGAGAGAAGGAGAGAGAGAGAGAGAGAGAGAGCGCTAGGGAAAAGTTTGAAAACTTGTCGAAGACAAAAAACTCTAAGTCCCGAAGATTAGAGAAAAGACAAAACGATGTCGCTGCGTGCTCTGCCGGCCCTGATTTTAAATCTTGGAGGAGAAATGATGTACATCTTGGACCAAAGGCTTCATGCACAGAATGTGATGCAGGACAAAACGCAAAAAGGTAAAACAACAACGAAAAAAGTACTCAAAGATTTTTACTTTTATATGCGTACGTAAATGTGTGTGTGTTTGTATGCATATGTGTGCCTGTATGTATCCTCCGCCTCATCGCTATCCTTATTGTTCTCACTATCATTGCTTTCATTTTTATTGTCTCTTGCTCTATCCTTATCCCTCCCTCTCTCTCTCTTTCTCACTCCCCAAATTTCACTCTATTCCTTTTGTGTATAACTTCGCATCCGTCTGTCTGTCTCTCTCACTTACCCTCACTCCCTCAATCCAAACAAACTCTGCTTTCTCCCCCCCCCCCCCTTCCCTTACTTTAAACAAACTTTTACACACTTAAGACAAGGTTGTGGGGTTGAAAAGTTCACTTTGTAACCACATAATTCTAGGTCCAGTCTCCAAGTGACACCTTAGGCAAGTATCATAGTCTCAGGTTTGCTACCAAGCCTTGTGAATGAATTTGCGTCACTTGGTTTCTACAACTGGATGTTCTTCCTATCATGAAGCCTTTCACAGACTCTACTGAGTACATTTGGCATCACAACAAGGCAGAGATTGAATAATCCTTGGTGAGACAGGACTAGAGGGACCTCACAACACTACACTTTCTTTCATCCTAAGCAAACCATTTTATAGTATGAACAGTAAGTTGGGATTCTTGTACACAGTAACCTAAAGCATGTAGACCAGTGGCCCACAACATTTTTTGCACCATGGACAGGACAGTTTCGTGCAAGACAGTCTTTCCATGCCTAACACAACACAATGAAGGGCATAATATATAATTTAATTATTACATATAATGCAAAAATCACTCTGCAGACTGTGATAGTCAATAAAATACAAATAAAATTTTAAAATTTATTCTTTCTGTGTGACCCAGTATCTGTTATGGCCTGGTGGACAATGATGAATAGGAAGTGGCTGAAGACACACACACACACACACATATATATATATACACACACAGATATACGATGGGCTTCTTTCAGTTTCCGTCTACCAAATCCACTCACAAGGCTTTGGTCGGCTTGAGGCTATAGTAGAAGACACTTGCCCAAAGTGCCACGCAGTGGGACTGAACCCGGAACTATGTGGTTCGTTAAGCAAGCCACTTACTACACAGCCACTCCTATGTCTATATATGTGTATATCCCTACAGATTTTCTATTGAAATTATGGCCAGCACTGATTTTGTGTTCATGGGTTGGATGGATGTGGTAGTGGCGGCAGCAGTGGCGATGCCTTAAATGTATTAAACCTAACTTAATTCTAATTAAAAACTAAGCCATTCCATTTTTGGTCATTCCAGTTCTGCAGGAAATCGTTGGTACGATGTTCAGTAAACATTTCATGGATGAGTTATTCCGTTTACAGCCTGTTTACTCCAAGAAAGCAATGAGAGCGGTCTTTGACCGTATTGCACATTCTTCTGTCATGCGTTTGAATGCTGCCAGCATGGACAAAGTAAGTGTGCGCATTTTTACAGCCTCAAGTAATTATTATAAATTGTTGTTGATGTTGATGATGATGGTGTTGATGTTGGTGTTGTTATTGTTGTTGCTGGGGTTGATGTTATTGGTGTCAATGTTGTTATTGTTATTGTGAAGGTGCTTGGCTCAGTGGTTTGGCTATTATTATTATTATTATTGTTGTTGTTGTTGATAAGGCAGTGAGCTGGCAGAATCATTAGCACACTGGGCAAAATGCTTAGTGGCATTTCATCTGTCTTCACGTTCTGAGTTCAAATTCTGCCAAGGTTGACTTTGCCTCTCATCCTTTTGGGGTCAATAAATTAAATGCCAGTGAAACACTGGGGGTTGATATAATCGATTAGTCCCCTCCCCACAAATTTCAGGCCTTGTGCCTATAGTTGAAAGGATTATTATTATTATTATTATTATTATTATTATTATTATTATTACTGTTGTTGTTGTTGTTTCTAGTTATATGATTTGATGACAATGGGTGTGAAGTACCAATTTCTGATGTGTCTGCAACCCAAAGAGATCCTCTTCATTACAATGAACCACCTTGAGGCCATTATGGAAATGGTCAAAGACAATGCCAGCACCCTGCAGCAGGTGACGAACATCAACAGAAAGTTTATCAAGGTTTGGTTTTATTTTAATTGTCTTATGTGCTAATCACCACCACCACCAACACCACCACCATCACCATCATCACCATCACCACCACCATCACCACCACCATCTACCTACCTACCTACGTTTGGAATAGTTCTGAGTTACACAGAGAAGTTCAAAAGGTCCAATTGTGATGATGGTGATGATGATGATAATGACGATGATGATGATGTTGATAATGATGATGATGATTGTGATGATAAACTTACATTGTATATCTTGTATGTGTGTGTGTGTCCAGCTGACCTTTATCAATCTTATAGACACTTGAAAATAGCGAATGCTATTCGCAAACAATGTAATGTTCATGGTATCAGGAAATTTTTTCTGTACCCACCTTTTTTTTTTTTTTTTTTTTTTTTGTCAAAACAGAAAATTTGTTGAAATGCTTTTCCCTGAATTCTGACTTTCGATTCTGTACACAGGTGTATTCTGAGTTATCAGATGGTGAATTTCAGCTTTTGCGTCAGACGGCGTTAAGTTTCTTCCAAGATATTCACGTCAGGGTAAGTGACCACTATCCTCCTCCTCCTCCTCAATCTCTTCCTTATATACCTCCTCACACGCACATACACGTCTACACACACACATGCATACACATGTATACACACACATGCATGCACACACAATATTACATTATATTGTATTCTATACGTTTCCTTGCTTTCCAGGTGTCCATATATTTAAAAGAGAAAATTCAAAATGCTGACGGTTCCTTTGTTTTGTCTCGGTCTGGTCAAGTTGCATGGAACACAGAGATTCCTATTGTTATTAGGTGAGAGATTTAATTACCATCTTCATTTCATTTGTTTAAATACACCTCTTTGTAAGCCTCAGCACATCTTTTTCACCGTTTCCTATCTCTCTCTCTCCTCTCTTTTATTCTAACTGGGATTGCCCATCTACCTCCTTCACTGTAAGACATCTGATTCTGTCCCTCTGTTATATTCCAATCTCTCATCACCTGGCACGAAGCTACTCCCCCACTTCAGTTGAGGGGTCTTTGTCTTGCAAGTTTACTTTGTGACCCTTGCTGGTGCTACATAAACAAATCACCCTGTACACTCTGTAATGTGGTAGGCATTAGGAAGGGTATCCGGCTATAGAAATCATGCCAAAGAAGATAGTTGGAGCTTGGAGCAGTCTTCCTGCTGTCAAACTGTCCATCCATGCCAGCATGGAAAACAGATATTAAATGATTACACACACTCTTTCTTTCTCTCTCTCTCTCTCACACACACACACATATGTTGCTAATAGGAATAAGGTTTGTTAGAAGAAACGAGGGAATTTTTCCTTACTTTATTTATATATACGTACAGAAAGTCTTATAATTTTCCAAGGAAACAAAATAGAATGAAATAAAATAAAGTGAAACAAAGAATTTTTTGTCTGCTACACGCATTCTGAAGAGCTTGCCAAAAAATTCTTGTGCCTGCATATGTGTGCATGTGTTTACCGGTTCCATATTTAAAATTTTAATTTTCAATTCGTTTCTTAGGTCTTTCAATGAAAACGGCAAACTTGTGAAATCCATCTCTGCAAATCCTGGAGGTCGGTACTTACCATCAGTAAAAGGGTCCATAGAGCCAAAAGGAGACCGAGGAACAAAACTGGGATGTAACATGTAAGGGGAAATTTTTGTATATTTTGAGTTGCATAACTGGGGCTGAACATGAAACCATGTGATTTTGAACTTCTTGATATTTTAGATATGAATGTCTTTCATGAAGGTGGCAAATTGACAGAAGTGTTAGCATGCTGGGAAAAGTGCTTTAGGGTTGATAAAATAAGTACCAGCTGTGCACTGGGGTTGATGTAGTTGACTTGACCCCCCCCCTCCCTTGAAACTGCTGACTTTGTGCCAAAATTTAAAATCAATATAGTGTCTTGCACAAAAGCGGTGAGCTGGCAGAGTTATTAACCCATCAGGCAAAATCCTTTTTCATGTTCTGATTTCAAATTCCGCCGAGGTTGACTTTGCCTTTCCTCCTTTCAGGGTCGATAAATTAAGTACCAGTGATACACTGAAGTTGATGTAATCGACTTGACCCCCCCACCCCCGAAATTGCTGGCTCTGTGGCAAAATTTGAAACTAATATGTCTTTCATGTTTTCTATTTTTCTAGATATGCCAATGACAATCACATTGTAACTGCTGATGGCAAAAGCAAGAGTTCTTTATCATGCCGAGGTGGACCAGACGGGGTATTATTCCTTCTCTTTTGTTTTTGTTCTGTTTTCTTCACTTTTTAATCTCTTTTTCCACGATTAAAGGAACTAATTTAGTCACCATCATCTTCATCGTCATCATTTAATGTCCACTCTTCCATGCTTGCATGGGTTCAATGGAATTGGTTGAGATGGATTTTCTCTGGCTTGATGCTCTTCTCTTGCTAATCTTCACCTGTTTCCGAGTCTGGTGATATATTCCCCATGTTTCCATGGAAGATTGGGAACAAACAACTCTGCTTGCATGATGGTGACACTTGTTTACAACTATCACACAGTGTTAAGGCAAGGCAACAGTAACACATGCATACACACACATATACATACATATATGTGTGTGTGTATGTGTGTATTTCAAAGGGCCAGCTTCATCACATTCTGAGGGAGTGCCAGTTAGCTGCTGTACATGCACAACATATCTCCAGATGTCCTCTCCACACAACCACATGCCTCCTACTGCCCATCGTAAGCCCTCCACTTCTCTAATCACTCCTTTCTTTATTACTTCCAGACAGATAACAGTTCTGATGCTAATGCCCTGGCCCAGCTCCAGCTTCTCTCCCGTCTGATCGGAATGGCAAGCACGTCACAGAAACCAGAAATAGAACTCAACCTGTTCTGTTCAACTCCAGAGGACAAAGATGATGACGAAAACAGCATCACTCCGTACGTCACTCTATTTAGCTTGTTTGTTGTTTGATTTATTGTGTAAGTTCAAGTTGGTGTGTTGTCCTGCGGTAGACTAGGTCTGTAAATTAAAACAATTGCACAAACTGACATTAATAAAAAATATATGTGTTGAGTTTGTTTTTAACATTCAGAATTTCATATGCACACATATACACCTAAAGGGGGTACACACACACACCATTCTCATGTACACCAAAGGCTTAGATGCATGCATGTATGCCTACTTATTGACCTACATACACTTGCATGCATGTATCTTCCCTAGAACAAGAAACCTGTTTCTCTCCCCTCTGTCATACTTTAACCTCTCATCCCCTGAGATAAAGCCCCTTCCCTCAACACTGCCCTCCATCTGGCTGTAAAGCAAGCTTCTCAACCACGCAGCCATGTTTCTTCTCTAAATTCTTGGCATTTTCCCTTTTTTTTTTCTCTTCTTTCCATTTCAGACCCTCTATTATCAGAGATGCTACAAAACCCTTGGAGATTATGATTGATGCCTCAAAGGTTTGCTAATTGTTATTATTTAATTAACAGAAATGATTAACATTAATTATCTTCTTTCGACTCGTTTCTGTCATTGGACTGCAACCCAAATGTTTATTTTTCCCTTTTAGCTCTGGTTCTTACTCTATTGGCCTGTTTTGCTGAACCCCTAGGATCCTGTATTGATGTAATCCAGAGATAATAATCCAGTGGAGGGAAGGGGCTGTATCCATAGCTTTTGCAGGTCCCTCCAAGACTGGTGAGATGAAATGATGTAGATCAGGGGTTCTCAACCATTTTTTTAATCTCTGAACCCCTTTGATTACTATTTTATTCTAGTGTACCTCCCACCTCCCAGGCACTTGTTTTGAAATTCCCATTTTGTTTTTCACACATTAACTCGTGTTGGTTGAATTATGTAAAATGTTGGAGAAAGAAACCTAACTGTTTCTTCTAATACATACCAATACACACATCTAAAGCAGAATATTTTAGGGGCCCTTAAAATACTATTGTGGACCCCCAGTTTAGTATTTTGTTGCATGGAACCCCCAAAATCTTTGAGAACCACTGATGTAGACGATTATTTTGAACAGCTGCAAGTTTCTCTCTGTAGGAAAAATATGAGCAAGGAAGAAATTCCGTGGGGAAAAAATATTCTGGGTGGAAAGACTGGGTGTGTGGGTAGCGCAGGGTTTGGATTGTGTATATGGTGGTAAGAATAGTTGTGTAGTCACAATGATGGAGATGATGCTGATGATGCTTATATTTTTGTTTTGTTTTCTCTCGACAGAAACAGTCAAGTGATGAACTGAATCGGATCATGGGAGAAATGTCTGTTGAGGTGAACTCGGCCTCCGAAGTTGAGGAAGACCTGTTGGACTTGATGGATGCTGCTCATTGAAATGTGTATATGTGGGTTGAAAAGGACATTACAGTTTCTACAATGTTGCAGGATTCATTTAATCCCTACATGAATACCAGTCACATATTTGCAGTGCCTTTAGTGACACTCACCTTCTGAACTTTAGGATGTCACAGCCACACACGTAACAGGGTGAAGCGTAACAGGGGCATCAATAATGAGCCTAAGATAAATTATACTTAGGATCTTTAACCGAAAGACCTATCATTCCTTGTATCTTTAGCAGATCAGTCATACTTTGGATCTTTAGTCTAAGATCAATCGTACCTAGGTTCTTTAACCAAAAATCAATAATATTTAGCTGACAGTCGATCATATCTTGGATCTTTCCCCAAAATTAATCACACTGTGGATCTTTAGCTTAAGATCAATCATACCTTGGATCTTTAGCTTAAGATCAATCATGCTTTGGATCTTAGCTTAAGATCAATCATACCTTGGATGTTAGCTTAAGATCATTATATATATATATATATATATATATATATACATACACATACATGCTAATATTGAACAGTGAGAATAAGTGTTCAACACTGCATTGGTGGATAAATATTCTTTATTAGTAGGTTAACGAGGGGCTACCATTGGGTTCATGTAAGATTTCTTAGCAATTATCAAGCCTGCCATATGGGTCGTTGATACTTGGCCATGACTGTATATATATTAATGTAATAAAAGAATATGACAAGATAATGTTACAAATAATAATATTAATAAATGAATAAATAAAGGAAAAAAGTTTGTATCTTTCAGAATCAAGTTGGTAACCAACTGCTGTATGAGGTCGAGGAATAATAAAGTTGTTCTATTTCTAAGTTAATTGCTTGACTTTTATCATTCATATCAAAAGTTGAAATAGCTCTACAGATACGGCTGGTGTTGTTTGATCCCATGTTCTCCTTATGGAGCTGACAACTCCACTGTTTAGAACAGCACACTACAGTTTTTTAAAATTAGGGTTAATTGCTCCTTTAAATTTTAGTTTTTAATGTAAAAATCCTATTTAATATCAAATCAAATTATTAGCTAATTTAAGAACCAAACTAGAAGATCCCTTTCAGTCATGAACAACCATGGGATGCATGTAGAGAGTTCCTCTCCCAGGCACAAGTCTGGATAAGGTTGTTTATAGAAGACTAGCAGTCACCCATGCATACCATCCTCCCCTCTCCATGCCACTGATGTTATCCAAGGGAAAGGCAAAGGCTGATACAGTGACGTCACAACTCATTTCTACAGCTGAGTGGACTGGAGCAATGTGAAATGAAGTGTCTTGCTCAAGAACACAACACAGCCCAGTTTGGGAATTGAACTCACTGCCTCATGATTGTGAGCCTGATAACCACTGAGTCAGGCGCCTTTACAAACTATGACAACACTCTTTTATAATATATATATATATATATATATATATATATATATACACACACACACACACACACACACACACACAAGAATAAGGGCAGGGAATCGTCAATTAATAATAGAATTAATAATTAACAATTTTGCCAAGTAGTTC
>NC_069002.1:3757397-3761276 GCF_001194135.2 Octopus bimaculoides | reverse complement strand
TATATATATATATATATATATATATATATATATATATATCTGGCAATTGGCTGTGCTTGAGAAGACATGTCAGGCTAAGTGAAGTGGTCATGACCAGTGCTGAGGACATGTAAAAGGCACCGGTGCTGGTAACACATAGAAGACACCCAGTACACTCTGTAAAATGGTTGGCATTAGTAGCGGCAGGAATCGAGCTGTAGGAGCCAAGCTAAAACAGGACTGGAACCTGGTGCAACTCTCTTTTCATTGAAGAAAATCTGAAGGCAGTTAGTTTTTGCTTTTGCAAGAGTATTCAAGGGATGGTGGTTTTATCATGTATGTTTCCTCAGCCATATTGATGTCTGCCAACTTTATAGGTGGCATGAACGTTCTCACCAAAACATCGTCGTCCTTGATTCTAGAGGAAAAAATTATGCTCCTTACCTTCCAACACCCTTTTAGGATATCTGAGCTGTTCATAAACGACAGCAAACGATGTGCGTGCATCACTAGGTTTTCTGCTTACTGAGTCACTGCATGATGGGGTCTGAGCCTGGATTGACTAATGACCATAATAATTGAAGGGAAAAGGTTGCACCTCAATCTCTGCACCTATGTAACTTCCTTAGGCTACATATTTTTGAAGAATTATTAGATTAAACAAAGAATGCAAAAGTCTGTAAGCTTACTGGGAACCTAGTCTACAACACTCGTTACAATTCGAAATAAAAACCACAAATATACAATATTTTCACAAATATATATTGTGCAAAGATATTTATATATGAATAATATATTTAAAATATGTTTAAAGCTTTACCTATTACATTAATTGCATGAGATAATTGTTACAGCTTTCAGTGTTTTAATTAATAGAAAAGTTTTACGCAAGTCTTAAAAATATATTGGTCCTTCCATTAAGCTATTTAGATCACAATAAAGTTTTATCCATAACAAGAATTTGTTTCTTACTAAATCCCTTGAGAGCCTCAGCAATTGCTTTATCAAAGGATGTGATAGGAACCAGTTCAGAAATTGGCGCTAATAGTTTAGACTGGCGTGCCAGATGACAAAGATCTAGCAGCATTTCGGTTTTTTGGGGTGTGTTGAAATTGTCAATATTCCACTGGCTCATCCAAAAACCAACCAGCTTTAAGGATTTAAAAATAAACACACCAGTAGGAACAGTAACCGGTTGTTTAGACATACCGCCATAGGTAACCATGTAACCGTTAGGGGCAAGGTTTCGAAGAAGTTCGGTGGCCGCTTTTCCGCCAACGCAGTTAAAGCCCAATTTCGGTGCTTTGCCGAGATCCTTCATCAAAGCTTTCATATCAGGGGTACGACAGAATTCCTCAGTGACAACATGGGTAGCACCTAGTGATTTCAGGTCGGTTGTTAGTACATCGATGTCAGGTCTCGCTCGAACTATGTTGACGGTCCGAAGCCCCCACGCAGAGGCCAACTGAATAACAGCCTGACCAACACCACTGTTAGCACCATTTTGAATAATCACGTCACCAGGTTCAAGATTGACGAAATCTTTCATCATTCTGTAAGCAGTACAAGGATTAACAGCGATAGTAGCTGCTACTAAGGGCGGGATGTCGTTCGGGATCTTCTGTACTTCGGATTCACCGTAGACTGCATGTGTTTGCCATGTACCAGAAGCTGTTTTCAGAGGGAGGATCCAGTCTCCAGGTTTGAACTTTTTCACGTTATTACCGGTTTCCAAAACCTCACCGACACCTTCATTTCCAGCGATAGCAGGAAGTGGTGGCTTTATCATGTACGTTCCTTCGATCATATTGATATCCGATGGGTTAATAGGTGACATCAACATTTTCACCAAAACATCGTTGTCCTTGATTTTAGAGGGCAATGGATGCTCCTTACTTTTCAGTACTTTTTTAGGATCTCCGTTCTCTTCGTAAACAACGGCAAACGATGTTCGTGCATTACTAGAGAATAAACGTGGACAAGAATGTCTGATTATCGAGTAATTGGAAAAAATACTGACTCGGACGAGGTTTCTCAATACCGCAGCCGCCATGTTCGAAGAAGTAATATAAGAGTTATCTCCCTTGGTAAGCTTTTAAAAATTATTTTCTTTTGTTGTTGCAGTCGTTAGTGTGCGGCCATGCTGGGGCATCACCCTAAACGGAAAAAATATTTCGAGTCACTCAAAAAATTTACCATTTCTTTTAAAGCCTGGTACTTATCCATCAACTTCTTTTCCCTGAACCACTAAGTTAAAGAGACGTAAACAAACCAGCACCGGTTAAGCGATGTTAGGAGATAAACACACACACACATATACGACGGGTTTCTTTTAGTTTCCGTTTACCAAATCGACTCACAGGGCTTTGGTCAGCCTAGAGTTATAGCAGAGGACATCTACTCAAGGTGCCACGCAGTGGGACTAAACCCGGAACCATGTAGCTAGAAGCAAACATCTTACCACACAGCCACTCCTTCGCCTTTTTATTTTTTTAAAATTGATTTTTGAAGCTTGTCAGCTTTTGGTAGTTCAACCTTCAGAATGGAAAGCACTTCGCATAATATCAGTGGTGCACCATGATTTCTACATCGTTGAAACTAAAATCTCCCCTGCCCGAGTAAATTTATCAGTAAATAAGCAGCCACTTAACACACTAGAAATAACAGCCAAATTTTCTTAACGACACACTATCTGAATAAATAAATAAATAATGCCAAACAAAAAACACCGGCATGGCCCTGTGGTTAAGAATTTCGTTTTGCAATCATGTGGTTTCTGGTTCAGTCCCACTTTGCGACACATTGGGCAAGTATCTCTTCTACTACAGACCCGGCCGACCAAGTGTGAGTGAATTTGGCAGACGGGAACTGTGTTGAAATCCGTCGTGTGTATGTGTGTGTTTGTCCCCCATCTTCTACCATCGCTTGTCATTTTTTTCACATCGAATTCCGACATAATCCTTAACAACACAGTCCGAAACGTTTCAGAAAGTTATGAGGAAACATCGAGGTGTGTGAATTATCCGAAACTCCTCTCCCCTCTCACAATAAGTTCCAATATAACCCTTATCTACACTATCTGAAATGTATCTCTGGAAAATTTCCTTAAAAAATATGCATTTTTCAGAAAGTTATGAAAAAAAAAAAAAGTATCAAGAAGAGGCACGTATCTGAAGTTATGCCGTTATGCAGAAATTATTTATTGTACTTTTGACGTTCCATAGTTGGTTGCGTGACACTAATTATAGCGTACCCGTTTCCTAGTAACGGTAGCGTTGTGTGACCATGACTTGATAGACGGAACTTTACTACTTCACCAACGTCAGGGTGTGACACAATGTCTAAGAAATTAGGGAAGTATACTAATGGACACGCTACGGCGAAATGGGAACACGGTCTTGCTAGGGAACAGCTGCATGAGGTATGTTTATCCTGTTTTGGTTATTTTTCCCTCGTTCTGTGTATCCTTTATATTCTTTGAGAAATATAAATTCTTACACACGCGCAGTTTTATATATTTTTCTTGCTTCTTTTCTTACTATTCGATAAAGGGTTCACCCGAAACGTCTGCTTATTTCTTTTACCCCCCGCCCTTTTTTTTCAGCTTACAATTTATTGTGCACAACTTCTTAATTTTTGTGTGTTTACATTTGGTCTATCACCCTTTGAATTGTTACTTCCGAACCTTTCACGTCGTTCAACTGTCCGTCTCCTGTTCCATTTGTTTTACATATTGGTAATGCAAACAGGAAGAATAGAACTCAAAATATGAGTATATGTATATTTTCATTAATATTTAGCAGAAGCAACAATGTGGCTCAAGGGTCGGGAGTTTAGTCCGTTGACACTTATCAACTTAGCTCTATTTCTTCTGCTATATATATATATATATATATATAT
>NC_069002.1:3754901-3756330 GCF_001194135.2 Octopus bimaculoides | reverse complement strand
ATTAAAAAATTTTGAAAACTTATTTTGCCCACCCTGCAATCGTTTCAAGCACTGTGGTGAAAAAAAAATTGGGGAAATCTCTGTCAAAACGGAGACATTCCAACTTATATGGTCTTCTTGATTCGAAACTCCTCTCCCCACCCCCTCGAAAAAATTATTTCCCATAAATCTCTATTATACTCTCAATCCACAGCATCTAAGCGGTATTTATTAAACACTTTGTCAAAAAGTATCCATTTTTCTGGAAGTTATGAGGCAACAAAGTGAGGTGGGTGGGTATCTAAGTAGTCAAACTATTGCCCAGTCAATAGCTTAACTCCTTATAAATACATTACTGCTCTATGCCTAGAGTATATTTCTTTTTTGGATATATGATACACTGACGATATATATAAAATACACCAAGTACAGGACATCATCAACAAGTGAAAAATACGTAAGTAGCATATATATATATATAGACAGACACACATACAGGGTGCGGTGAATAAATTGTCTAAACTACGCAAAAATGAAAATAACACTGACATCTCATTTTAACAGATATATTTACCAAAATTGCATAAAAATATCTTGAAATACTAAAGAGTAAATTTATTCAATGAAATCGTCATTGGCTTCAACCACGGCCTCCAGACGACTTCGGAATCTCCTGCAACTCTTCTGGATGGTCTCCTTGTTGGTGAATGCTGCCATAATCCTTGCCTCCAGTTCATCTTTGGTGTTACAAGGAGTTTTGTTGGTTTCTCGCTCAACTGTGCCCCACACATAATTGAAGGGGTTGCAGTCTGGGGAGTTAGGGGTGATGTGGTCACAGAAATAGTCAGACAGCCATGACTGGGTTCTCCTGCTTGTGTGGCATTGTGCAGAGTCCTGTTGCCAGACACCAGGACTTCCAGCAGCCACCTTCTTCGCCCAGGGTAACACTACCTTGTCCAGGCACTTGATGTTGGCCTCCGTGTTGAATCTGAGGCCGTTAAAATGAGATGTCTGTATATGTAAAATTTGAAGCCATTTTCATCAATATTCTTAGGGTGGTGAGCTGGCAGAATTGTTAGCATGCTTCGTGGCAGTTTGTCCCTCTTTACGTTCTGAGTTCAAATTCCACTGAGGTCAACTTTGCTTTTTGTCCTTTTGAGGTGAATGAAATAAATACCAGTTGAACACTGGGGCTGATGTAATCAACTTGCCCACCTCCCAGAAATTGCTGGCCTTGTGCCAAAATCATCATCATCATTATTATTATTATTATTATTATTATTATTATTATTATCATTATCATTATTATTATTATTATTATTATTATTATCATTATCATTATCATTATTATTATTATTATTATTATCATTATCATTATCATTATTATTATTATTATCATTATCATTATTATTATTATTATTATCATTATCATTATCATTATTATTATCAT
>NC_069002.1:3753901-3754495 GCF_001194135.2 Octopus bimaculoides | reverse complement strand
TTATTATTATTATTATTATTATTATTATTATTATTATTACTATTATTATTATTATTATTATTACTATTATCATTATCATCATCATCATTATCATTATCATTATTATTATTATTATTATTATTACTATTATTATTATTATTATTATTATTATTATTATTTCTTACAGCCAGGCTGGAAAGTGTTTATTGCCTTGATTGTCGAGAACAAACCAGAGGATGTCATCAATGTCAACAACTTGACTTCGGCAATCAACAGTGGATCTCGGAGACGTTTTGGTATCATCACACAACAAAGTCTGTACAAGGAGGTCAGTGTCTCTTTGACCTTTGCAATCCCTCTTTCTCTCTCTCTCTCTCTCTCTCTTCCTTCTCAGTCTCTCTCTCTCTCAGGCAGGGTCATCTTAGCATTATAGGCCCCAGGGCAAATCAATGAACTGGGCTTTATTTATTTATTGATAGTAAGCCACAGCATACATAGATAAAAATTGGGACCCTTCACCCATGAGGTTCCCAGATAATCCTCCAGTAGTGTGTTAATGCCTCATGATGGCACTACACTCAATCTTTTCTCTCTCTCTCTCTCTCTCTCTCTCTC
>NC_069002.1:3749214-3753891 GCF_001194135.2 Octopus bimaculoides | reverse complement strand
TCTTTTCTCTCTCTCTCTCTCTCTCTCTCTCTGTCAGACAAGGACACACACACACACACACACACACTAAAAAAAACCCAGATATAGTAACTGACTAAAAGACTCACTACTATTATTGAACATGATGTTTTAAATAATTTTAATGACTGTGACTTTGGAGTTTCATCACATGGCCTATTCAAACTGTCTGAATAAGTCATCGAGTGAAACTTCAAAGTTACTATCAAAATCCCACCAAATATTGTGAATACATGATTATCTCCCTTCTAATAGCTGTGACCAATAGGGGAATCACACATATATGTTATATTGTACATCTTATTTTCTAGGTAAACGTTTTTGGCAATCCAAAAGGTCGGAGTAAAGATACCCCTCAATATGTTGAGGTATGCGAGGCATGTAAAGCCTTTCTGGATAGCAAGGAACCAATTCCTAGTGAGCTTTTGGCCAAACTTATCAAGTTTAAGTTGTTGTCATTAAAATCTGACGACATATGCAAATCTAAACCTGTAGAAAAAGTAGGTAGCATTACATTTTCATCATCATCATCATTTTCATTATTGTTGTAATACTTATCACTGCTTTTATCATCAGCATTGTTTCCATTATTGCCTCATCATCATCATCATCATCGTTGTTATAAGAATTTTCTAAACTTTTGAGAGAATGCAAAATAATTCTTTTTTGAAATGGTGGATTCTTGTGGCACACATAAAGCTATAAATAAAAGCTATCTGTGGAGCAGAAATGTGGTCCCTCTCGAAGACCCTGGAAAAGAGGATCGACAGCTTCAATAGCAGAGCCCTGAGAACCATCAAGAGCATCAGATGGGACCATCATGTTTCCAACAAAGAACTATATGTGCATGCATCAGCCTGCAGCCTCCCACCTCATAGCTATCCATCGCATGTGCCGGTGCAGACATTGTCTTCCATCTCCCACTAGGTCAACCTACCAGGGTTTTACTCTCTTTTGATGCAGCAGCTGTGGGCTGCAAGAAGCCTTGAAGTAGGCCTCACACCAGATGGCTGGATGTGACTGGGGAAGATCTCCAGAGGCTTGACATCACCTTGGAGGTTGCAGCGGGGCTGGCATGGGACTGCTAGCGATGGAGAGCACTTGTGGACCTGGTCAGTTCCCTGCATGATGACATCTCTGGGACCCCAACCCCATCAAGCAAGAACATGAAGCAAAGCAAAGCAAAGCAAGCAAACATTTATAACTTTATGTATGTGCTTTAAGAATCTAATTATTCAGAAAAAGGATTAACATTGTTGTTGTTTATTATCCCTATGAGCTTCCGTCCATTCTCAAACATTGACGTATCCTGTTTACCTTATATGTAACTAACATGCACAAGCTTGTACACATACACACATACGCACCCTGCTCTCCCTCCGTGTGTGTTTGAACTCTGCTGTAGCTGACTTGGTCCTTTATTCTTTTAGTTCCAAGAAAATAAATACCAATAAAATACTGGGGTCGAGTCATTTTGATTGTGCCTTGTCCCAATATTTCTGGTCTCGTTAGCCTGCTGGACAAAATTCCTAGCAGTATTTCTTTTGGCTTAATGTTCTTCATTCAGTTGTCGTTGAGGCTGACTTTGCCTTACATCCTTTCAGGGTTAATAAGGCATAGTACCAGGCATGTACTGGGGGTCAATGCAATCCACTTCACCCCCTCTAAAATTGATTAGCCTTGTACCAAAATTAGAAGGAAGAATTATTATTATAATTATTAAGATGGTGAGCTGGCAGAACTGTTAGTACAGTAGACAAAATGCTGAGTAGCATTACGTCTGTCTTCACGATCTGAGTTCAAATTCTGTCGAGGTTGACTCTGCCTTTTATCCTTCCGGGGTTGATAATATATACATGCATGCTTATGTCCATGCAGACATGCACATTTGCACATTTATGCACATGCACTTGCACACTTACTTGTAACCCCACCACCACCACCATATACACACCTCCACGCTGTTCTTGCACTGCACGAGTGTTCACTTTTTTCCCAAACTGTTTCGTGTTGTACAGCGTAAAGCATCCTTGCAGAGTGTCGACCTCAAAAAGGTTAAAACTGGTAAAGGGGCCAAGGCTGCTGGGAAGAAAACGGCTGCTGCTAAACCAGTTGAAGAAGGCAGCATCAAAGAAGGAACACACCTAAAGAAACGTTCTGAAGAAATCTATGACTACAAATATATCGGTAAATTACTGTCTTCTTGACTTTTTAAAAAAAAATTCAGTTTTCTTTTTTTTTGCTGCTACTAAAATGGTGATTTGGGGAAGAAGATTGCCGGGAACTATGGGTGATTTTCTTATAAAAATCATATTGCTTAATTAATTGACACCAAATTTTCTCTGTCAAACATCATTCATTGGTGGTGGCCATGTTGGTAGTGGCTTTATCATCAGCAACAGCAGCAGCTTTCTCATTAATTTTATGCCCATTTGTTTCAAGTTGGCACGAGATGGCCGAGTTATCACAAACCGTCAACCTTATTGAGAGATATTGCCCCTCCCAGCTGGGGGCCAGGATTATGCCTTACTTGTATGTTCCATTGAATAAATTAAAAATCAACAGAAAAGTGGACAAAATGATTCAATTAACAACTGGAAGAATCATTTTTCTCCTCTGCTCTACCAATTCTATTCTACCAATTAATTCCATTATTTTGTCTGGTGTTCTACCAATCCTGCCATTTAGTTATTTAATCACAAAATTTTCTGACTAATTATACAAATTCTTTGTTTCTCTACACAGATGATGAGCCAGAATTTGGTCCTAACTATTATGCTGTTATTAGCGGATTCTATGAACCCAGTTTACCAATACTTTTAGCTGATATTGATATCCTGATTGATGTTGTTGTGAAGTTTGGTTCTACCCATTATACTGGTTTGGCCATTGAGGTGATAAACAAGGACAACCTCATACCTAAAGACTCAAGATTAATTGGTAAATACAAATTACTGTAACGACCTACTTTTGAGGTTTTTTTACATTTGTTCTTGGCCCATATGTATATTATGTCACATCTTATATATAAAAATATCCTTTCATATTCTTCCCCTAACATTTTTGTATCAGGTAATGCTTATGTATGCTAAGATTAACCCTTCTGCAGTTAACTAACCACACCAGACACCAAATAGTCTAACCGTTTTATGTTGAAACAAGCCAGATCCTACCTCTTATACCTACTCTACAATGTCATTCTAAAAATAAATAATCATATCATTGAAGTCTCAAAGCTTTGAGATAATGCATGATTTTTTTTTTTAACAACACTCTGCTGTTTTTCTATCGGCGACATCTGACGGGCTTACTACTGTGTCGGGAGGTACAAAACAATTGTTACAATTTGCAATAATTCAGTGAAAAGAAATATATTTTATGAAAGAAAACAAAACAGAGAAAGAGAAAAGACATCAGTGTTACACCAAGTGCTTCAATCAGTTGCATATGACACAGTTCATTGGAACCTACTGAAGCGAGCCAACGTGCTCATGGCATTACTATGAGTAATGGTAAGGCATTGGAAAGGCCAGGCACCCTGACAGGCATCACCTAACATCTCAGTAAGACCAGCAGCCAATGAGGACAAGAACTTCACTGTTAGTGGTCCAGCCCCTCCAAACATCTCAAGCGCCACAGGCTGGAAGACATAGTTCACTGACAGGTCCTGATACATCAGGGTTTTGTTCCATTTGGCTACAGAAGTAGTGACCCCCCCCCCATTTACAACAGTATCCAGGATGTGGTGGTGAGCAAAATAGTCACAGACTGTGGTGTCCCAGATTGCATGATTGAGTCAAAGCAATGTGAATAAATAAATATTTCATTTGACAGAGTAATCTGTGTGCTGAAGGGTTGAATAAATCATGGCACAAAAGCCTATCTAAAAACCACCAACTTCTCTGTCCCACAAATCATAATTAACCGATCCTGCTGTATTTTCTTTTACTCAAAGCCAGGAACTGTTCAGCACACCCTCATGTATATATATGATAAATATCTTTGTGATAAATATTTAAACATTTCAGCTCAAGAAGAAGCTGCGGCCGCTGAGACTGAACGCTTAAAGAAAGCAATGGATTATTTCTGGAAGTGGACCATGGTATACCTAAATGAGCAATCTGCAACATCACAAACGCGTAACATTTACGTCACAGACTTTCTGGACGACAAGGAATCCAATTTAGAAAATGATGTAAGATTTTCTTTTCTTGTGAACTTTCTTCCTTCTTTTCACCTGCAGAATTGTCGTTTGGTAGGTTGAAATGGCACTCCATCAGTTACGACAATGAGGGTTCTGGTTGATCTGACCAACAGAACAGCCTCTACTCATGAAATTAATGTGCAAGTGGCTGAGCACTCCATAGACATGTGTACCGTTAATGTAGTTCTCTGGGAGATTCAGCGTGGCAAAGAATGTGACAAAGTTGGCCCTTTGAAATTACAGGTACAACTCATTTTTGCCAGCTGAGTGGACTAAATTTAGTGAATTAAATGTGAAATAAAGTGACTTGCTCAGGGACAAAGTGCCTCACCTCACACCTCATCACACTGCATTTCACTTCACCCTGTGCCTCACCTCACCCTGTGCCATCTCACTCTGTACCCCACCTCACACTGTGCCTCACCTCACACCATACCTTCCCTCATGTTGTCCCT
>NC_069002.1:3733015-3745515 GCF_001194135.2 Octopus bimaculoides | reverse complement strand
CGGCTCTACACCAACCTAGAATAAACTATTGATCTGTTGTTACCGTTATCCCTCATGTTGTATTTTTGGATTTTAATGATTAATATAAGAACTGGGGAGAGATGGCCGAGCCGTCATATCTTATCCAATTCTTATAAATTGATTGGTTATAGGTGATTGATGATAAGTTGGAAGAGAAAGAAGTTCCCAAGGAAGAACCATTGAGACTGATCAGTTATAAGGATGAAAGCAGCAAACTTTTCCATCACTTGAAACCTTTCCATGATTTTGTACCAAGTACTGTTGTAGACAAAATGCTGGATAAGTTTTGTTTCTGTAGAATCGAAAATTTTCCAGATACAGCACTGAGGCATATTGTGGAGGCAGAAGCTCGTGAATTTCTTCACTTCTGCTCAAAAGATGGTGTTTCTTATAAAAGTGAGTTCTTTGATTTTAGTCTTTCTAAATGAAGCTTTCCCTTTTAATTGTAAGTTTTATTTTTATCTTATAATTTGTAAAAGAAGCACACCTGTTGTTCTTGATGAACATTTTGCAGGTGAACTTTCCTCAGAAGCCTGGGATTCTATCAGTTTTCTAGAGGTTCCATGAGTAATAATTATTATTATTAAAAGTGGTGAGTTAGCAGAATCAGTAGCATGCTGGGCAAAAATGCTCAGCAGCATTTTGTCTGTCTTCACATTCTGAGTTCAAATTCTGCCGAGGTTGACTTTACCTTTCATCTTTTCAGAATCGATAAAATAAGTACCAGTTGAATACTGGGGTTGATGCAATCGACTTACTTTCCTCACCTGAACTTGCTAGTCTTTTGCCAAAATTTGAAACTATTATTATTATGTGAAGGCAGTGAGCTGGTCAATAAAGTAAAGTACCAGTGAAACACTGGGGTCAATGTAATCGACTGGTCCCCTCCCCGAAAATTTCAAGCCTTGTGCCTTTAATAGAAAGGATTATTATTATCTTTTAGACCACTCACACAGGTACAAGTTTTCCTTCAATATTTGCTTTTGTTTTGTAGTTTTCCTTCCTTTTAAAAAGAAATTTTTTTTTCTAATGTTTGATTTCATTTTCTTTTCTCTTTTCAGTGGTGAATTTTGTCTTACAACAAAGTGTCTTTCAGACATTACAACTACCACATGTGGACAAGGAAGGCCTGCTCCAGCCATACGCTCCCACTAATAACAATGCATGGGACCACCCGATATTCCTGTTGGAACAAACTGTCTTCCCTGAATACGAAGGAGTTGAGTTCAGTAATAAGCTGTGTATGTCTCTCTTTTACCTTCTCTCTTATGCTCATCTGTCATTCACAAAGTATAGCGAGGGCTTTTTACATGGTACTGGCACCAGTGAGATCACCAGGAAACTCACAAGACAAGACCCCCACCTCAGCTGTGTGGGAGGGGGTGTAATATTGAGGGAAGTGGCTTAATGCCAAGTGTTAAAGTATGATAAAGGGATAAGGCTGGTTGTATAGAAATTGTTGAAGCAATTTGCCAGGAAAATTATTCAAAAATTTCTACAACATCTGCATTTTTTTTACTATGTCCTTCCTAAGCTGTGAAATTAATATAAACGTCTTTACTGTCTTCACTAATAGTGCAAAATACATCTTCGACCATATCACTTGACTCTGCCCTAGCAGCTTCCTTGGTAACCAATGAGAAACCCACATTGTACAGACGTCACTCGTCAGGTAGGTCACCACCAGAGGGAGTTACTTTCCATTCTATGACAAACTCATTCACCCAGGTTCTTCAATTAACCTTTTAACATTCAGATTACTTTGGTATGTAATACTTATTTATTCACATTGTTTTGATTCAACCTTTTGTCTGTCCCCTGCATCACATTTGATACAGAGGACATATGTCTCTGGACATATGTCTCTTTGTTTTGGTTTTTGCACAGTCATATGAATTCCCATGTGTAGAACACAAATTCGTAAAATTTTGCTGAAAATACAAAAAAATAGATAAGCTATGGGGCATTATATGGCATGCATAAACCATTGACTGATTTCTAGATATTTCTTTTTCTGCTTTTCTGTCCTGCAGGGTGTCCAACGAAAACCAGCCTCCTTATTAAGCAGGCTTAGTAGGGTTACCAGCTTAATAACTAACAATCCAGTCATGCAACAGATTGTACTGGATTGTGTGTTTGCGTGTATGTGTGTGTTTATGGTTGATTGTTCTCATTTCAGTTGACGAACGAAGTTTGGATTGGTTCGGCAGTAAAAACGTTAGTCCTGATATTGAACGCATCTGCAAGAATTTGATGGAGAAGATAAAGGCAAGTCGGCAGAGGAATTTAGAAAAATGGAACTATCTGGAACACTTAAGCTCCAGCGTATTTCATCAGGTAATATTATTTTTGTTGTAAGGCGGGGGGTGGGGGAGTTGGGAGAAATGCTTAGCGGTATTTCGTCTGTATTTAGGTCCTGAGTTCAAATTCCGCCAAGCTCGACTTTGCCTTTCATTCTTTCAGGTTCGATAAATTAAGTACCAGTTGTGTACTGGGGTCGATCTAATCAATTGCCCACCCCCCCTAACTCCAGAAATTTTTGACCTCGTGACTATAGTAGAAAAGGATATTGTTTTTGTTGTTGCTGTTGAGCCAGCTATGGCCAGTTTAAATGCTAAAGGATTAAACATTTAATCAATCTGTCTGCTTTACTTTCAGGTTCTGTTTGAAGCTATGTACTTCCAGCCCCACTACACTAAATATTATCATATCAGAGAAGACAGCCTGTATTTAATTTTGGACAACCCTTACAACACAGAATTGTTCAATTTACAGACGTGGCATGTCCAGTTATATTCCAATATTGGATTTAGGTGGGTCTAACATTTCCTCATTTCACTTCTTCCATTTTAACTCCAGCTCAACCCTAATCAAGTAAATCTATAATCAAACATGGTTCAATTTTGACAATTCTAACATTATCTTTGGTGGTTGGGGTAAAAGTGTATCAAAGGTTGCATTATTTCACCGTTTAGCTTTCAGATTACTCTGTCAAATGTTATACTTACTTATTATTTACATTGCTTTGAATTCATCATACATTATTTCATAGTTTTAAGACTTTAAAGATATGATTGTTTAATTTTAGGTTAATATTGTAGAGTAGGTGTGATAGACTGGATATGGTCAGTTTCAACATAAGATGGGGAGAATATTTTGGCTGGATATGGCCGTTTAAATTCTAAAGGGTTAATGTGCCTTGTTTCTCCATATTTAAGATGGATGCAATTTAAACAAGATTTGACTATTATTTCTTGCAAGTCAAGCAACCATATATACGTTCTCTCCCCCCCTCTTTATTTTGTTTGTTTCTCTGAAAAGTTGGAAGAGATCAACGCAAGGCTAATTTTAAATAGTTTGACCTACAACAAATTAATGTGTGGAAAACAAAATAGGAATTTTGAAAGAAGCTTCTACAAAACTAGTTTTTAAACATTGAATGGCTAAGGGGGTCCACTAGAATAGTAATTAAAGGGGTCTGTAGATAAAAAATAGTTGAGAAACTCTGAGATACAGGAACAGAAAAAATGTGTGTGTGTGTGTAGGGCGGAGGTGGGGAATTCACTAAAAGCTATTATTTTAGTTGAACTCTGCTGTTTACAGGAACTTCATGTTTTATGTTGCTGATGAAATCAAGGAATGGTCCTTAGAAGAAGACAAAAAGGAGCTGGAGCAACTAAGAGAAGAGAAAGCACTGAGGCTGCTGGAACAACAAACAGTTGTGAGTGAGTATTTTAAGGTTGATAGAATAGAGAACAGACACTCACTTGACGATAAAAAAGTGCTTAAAAAGAAAGAACGTAAGTATTACAATTAAAATTTTGTATCTTTTCCATTTTGATGCTTCGTTTGCTAGAATGTGATTATGGCCGTGAGAGTTTCTTAAGATTGGTGAGATCAATGCAGGCTTTTTTTTGAGCTTTTACATCTCTGATGTTGATGTTGATGTTGATGTTGATGTTGATGTTGATGTTGATGCTGATGCTGATGCTGGCAATGATAAACTTAGGGAAGGTGAGAATTCTCCAGGATTCACTCTTTGGAACATTTGGAGCATTTCGGAATTGATTAGTGAGAGGGAGGGTGAGAGTTGAGCTTGTGGCATAGTCAGAGGCAATGAAAGGAAGGAGACGTGAGTGAGAAGGATGATGAGAGGTGGGATGGGGTGATAGACAGATCATCATCATCATCATCACCACTCCCATCATCATCATCCCATTATCATCATCATCACCACCCCATTGTCATCATCATACCATCATCATGATTATCACCCCATCCTCACTCCATTATCATCACCACTCCTTAATCATCATCACTCCATCATCACTCTATGATCATCACTATCACTATATCGAACTGTAATTTATTCCTTAATTGTTCATTAACCCTTTAGCATTCACATTATTCTGTCAAATGTAATGTTTATTAATTAACATTGTTTTCACCTAATCATTTATCATTTTGTAGTGATGAGATTTTGATGACGTGATTGTATATTTTCCAAATGACATTGTAGGTTAGATGTGAGAGGCAGGATCTGGCTAGTTTGTACATAAAACAAATAGAATATTTGGGCCACATATGGCCAGATTAAATGCTGAAGGGGTTACAGTTGGCTTCTGCTTTTCTAATTTTTCTGTATTAGTAGTTTCCAATGTAAATTCTGAGCAGTCTAAATCCATATTCGATGAAGATCAGTTTACAAGGCCCCATTCTCTCAAGGCTTCCAAGAAGGAAGAACATCTTCTGAAGGTCGACGATTTTGATAAAGAAAAGAAGAAACGAAAATCTCCACCAAGAGTAAGAATTTTATCTCTTCAAGTAAATGAATATGTCTGTCATCATTTTGACATCTGCTTTTCTATGCTTGCATGGGTCAGATGAAATGAGTTCAGGCAGATTTTCTATGGCTGAACATGGACGAAGACAGCTGTGTGAAGTGTCACACCCTAACAGTGGAAGGAACCTGTGGAAGAGGTAAACCCAGGAAGACATGAGATGAGGTGGTGAAGCACGACCTTCAAACATTGGGCCTTACAGAAGCAATGATGAGAGATCGAGACCTTTGAAGATATGTGGTGATTGAGAAGACTCAGCAAGCAAAGTGAGATTGCAGCTGTGGCTGATACCAGTGTCGCACAACTGGCCCATTTAAGAGCTCCCTTCAATCATCGGGCAACATGCTGTGCTTGAGAGGACCTGTTGAGTCAAGTGAAATTGTTGTCGTGGCCGATGTCAGTGCAAACTGACTGGCTCCCCGTGCTGGTGGCACGTAAAAGGCACCATCCAAATGTGGTCGATGCCAGTGGCATGTAAAAAGCACCCACTACACTGAGTGGTTGGTGTTAGGAAGGGCATCCAGCTGTAGAAATCTTGCCAGATCAGATTGGAGCCTGGTGCAGCCTACTGGCTTGCTACTCCTCAGTCAAACCATCCAACCCATGCCAGCATGGAAAACGGACGTTAAATGACGATGATAATGATATATCTACACACACACACACGCATATATAACACATGTGACTATTATGTTTGTATGTGCTGCTAAAGCCTGTTGTCTATATGCCTGGCTCCTTTGTTTCAGCAAGATAAATCACCTGACAAAGAGAAACGGATCATGTCTCGTTGTAGCATCAAAACTCCCAGAATCGGTCGTTTCAAGTCAATGTATGATGACAGTCTCTACGATATGCATGCCAGCCAGATAGAACAGGACGCTGACAGACCTGAATTACCCGTAAGTATCTCTTTATACAAGGCGTCTTGCCACCGGTCTATCTCTCGCTGTCTCTTCTAAGCGAATTACTCTGTTCATCTGCTTTGTCCGTATAGCTCTTTGTGTATTTTGTTGGTTCAGAGTGGGATTAAGACCCATCGAGGCCCTAAGATTTTGGTGCCCCCCATAAAAGATTATATAATTCAAAATATAAACAATAACAAACCATAAAATAAATTTTTATTTTTCAAAACGAAACAAAACAATAAGAGGGAAAATAATGTTTATTTTTGCATACTTCCACTTGATTTACATTTGAAAAGTTTCCACCTACTTTTTTGAATTGCAAAATCTTTGATCAGATCCTCAAAATTAATCTTAGGTAACACATCTGCATCTATAGTTAGTAGAGATAAAGGCATCCCGAATATTATTTTAGCAAGTTTAAAGTGATTTCTTTTGTGCTGTAAACCATTTACCATTTCTCTACTACCCCTCTCCTTCCCCTTGATGTCCTAAGCATGTGCTTTATTTGTTTAATGGTTAATCCAGTGCTGCCTGTTTTGTTTGATCAGTGAAAAAATTTGCCTGATTAAAGTGAATTTTAATATTATCATCATTAAGGTGGGGAGCTGACAGAATCATTAGCATACTGGGCAAAATGCTTAGCAGTATTTCACCGGTTGCTACATTCTGAGTTCAAATTCCACCAAGGTTTACCTTTCTAACGCCAACCACTCCAAGAGTGGGACAGGTGCTTTTTACGTGCCATTGACACAGATGCCAATTATTATACTCGGATAACATTACCTGAAATGGCAAAATTACATATTTCTTATATCACCTGTAATATGATTGGTGACACTTGTTTTACAGTAGTTTGTTGTAGCGTTCACTTTTACAGTTTTCAGGTTACAAGCTGGACGACAACCTTATAAAACTAACCAGCAAATGTTACACAATGTTTCCTTGTGATGGTTCCCAAATACGAGTCACAACCGAGAACTTTTTAACAGGTAACTTACTTCAGTTGTTTTTGTATTTCTTATTTGTAATATTGGTTGTTGTTGTTGTTGTTTACTGCTATATCAACCCTGATTTCAACCTTCATCTAGCAAGTCTGTGATGAAAGGCTTTCCAGCTGTGGCCATCCCATCTGTTTTAGCAATGTCAAATATTAATATATCAGAGGGTGGGTACAGGTTTGGTATATCTAGAGGTCAAAGTTCATTGTAAGTGTAAAAGCAGGAGTGGGAGGGAGATAGTACATTAGTCAAAGCTTGCAGCAGAGATGAACCTGCTTCCCAGAACAAATGGGAGGTTTGCTTTATATATTTAGTTTTTAATGAAATCTAGGGCCAGGAGCTCTATTTTCCCAACTGTGTGAATAATAGTTTAATGTAGCACTGTGTGTGTTGTTTTAAAATGTTGTATGGAGGAATACATGTAAGAATTTCTTATGATGACAGGCGCCAAAAATGTGAGATGTTCAGTTCTACTGAATGGTCACGTCTTCTCTGTACACATCCTGAATCCAATTGAATCAGACGCATTGGAAACGGAGTGTTTGCCTCCAGCAACTTTCAGAAATCCAGTGACAACTTCTGGTAAGTATCTGCTTATATTGAAATATTTTTTTTTTTTGTACATTAAATTCAACTTAGGTTGTAAGTCAACAAACAAAATTTGCTTCGGAAGCATTGAGATGTATTGAAAGACACAGACGATGAGGTCTGGCGAACCAGATGGCTGCACCAGGCTCCAATCTGATCTGGAAGGGTTTCTACAGCTGGATGCCCTTCCTAACGTCAACCACTCTGAGGGTGTAGTGGGTGCTTTTATGTGCCACTGGCACGCGGGCCAGTCAGGTGGTACTGGCAACTGCCTTGCTCAAGTGGTGTTTTTTACGTGCCACCTGCACAGGAGCCAGTCCAGCGGCACTGGCAATGACCTCGCTCATACATATATATATGCGACGAACTTCTTTCAGTTTCCATCTATCAAATCCACTTACAAGGCTTTGGTCGGCCTGAGGCTATAGTAGAAGACACTTGCCCAAGGTGCTACGCAGTGGGACTGAACCCAGATCCATGTAGTTGGTAAGCAAGCTACTTACGACACAGCCACTCCTACGCCTATATATATAATTTAAATAATCAGAAAATGGAGAAAACTTTTGATCAATAAACAAATTGAACCACATTGGTTGTTTATTTTTTAATACAAAATGTGACTTAACATTTCTCATATGTATATATACACACACAAACATACACATAGATTCACACACACACACATACACTGTCATACACAAACAAATCTTAACGTATCACTTTGTTGTCTCATTTCAGCCTCTTCACTGCAACCACAAACAAATAAGCCAATTATTATTACTAGTCCGAGCACTGGTGCCGTTGATACACAAGAGACTGAGACGAAGATGCCGATATTTAGTGAGTTCGGCTCATTTACAGCTACCCTAGCAGATGGAGTGGTCCTGGCATACAGTCAGTTTGGGCCAACTGGTTACTTCAGAAACTTCTCAGGTATGTATGGTGCATGTGTGTGTGAGCTTTGTGTGGCACAGTATGTGTACATACATGTGTGTGTGTGTGTATGCATGTAGTTTTGTATACCCAAAGTTATTCAACATCTTCTGTAATGGGTTGTATCCGTGGTCCAACAGTGTAGCAAGTTCATAGATTTTGACTCATCTTTCCTCATTTATTATTTCGTTCATTCATTGATGGTTTGTGTCGGTGGGTGTCATTGCATCAATGTCTTATGTGGTTTATCTTTGATGTTTCTTATTTCTTTACTGCCCACAAGGGGCTACACACAGAGGGGACAAACAAGGACAGACAAACGGATTAAGTCAATTATATCGACCCCAGTGTTTCACTGGTACTTGTTTAATCAACCCCGAAAGGATGAAAGGCAAAGTCGACCTCGGCGGAATTTGAACTCAGAACGGAGCGGCAGATGAAATACCGCCAAGCATTTCACCTGGCGTGCTAACGTCTCTGCCAGCTCGCCGCCTTAATCTTTGATTTATCTTTGATGTTTCTTTGAACTTCTTTGTCTGTCTGTGTACATTGCTCTTGTCAGTCGTGTCACCTCTGTAAACGGCCTGCTGCCATTTGCTGATGCTGGACTGCTTGCATCTCTCCTTTGTCAAGAACTCAATAATGATGTTTTGCTTCAGCTTGCAATTCATTATTTACCTGCAATGGAAAAGTTTAAGGATAAGGAACCCCTCCAGTCACGAATGACCATGGGATTGCACCTCAAACGTTCTCCTCCGAGGCACAAGTCCGGGTAAGGTTTGTTTATGGAAGACCAATAGTCACCCATGCATAACCAGCCTCTCCTCTCCACACCACTGATGTTATCCGAGGGAAGGGCAAAGGGGCCGATACAGCTTGGCACCAGTGACATCACAACTCATTTCTACAGCTGAGTGAACTGGAGCAACATGAAGTAAAGTGTCTTGCTCAAGAACACAACATACAGCCTGGTCCAGGAATCGAACTCACTACCTCATGATTGTGAGCCTGACACTCTAACCACTGAGCCATGCGCCTGCACAATGAAAAAGTATAGGATATATAAATATACATACATATGTATGTTTAAATCTGCATGTGTATGTGTATATACACATAACTGTAGACATATGAGTGCATAATTATGTAAGTGTGTATATGTAGAAATATATCTATGTATGTACAAATATATAATATATTCATGTCTTTATCAAATGTATATCAAAGTCACTAAATCCATGTATTTATAAACATAGTCACCCATGCTTATACAATGCGATGGGTTTGTTTGGTTTTGCAGGTAATATTGATCAGACTTCATCCATGAAGGACATCAAAGACCAGCTGTTCATGTCCAGTGAATCGTTTTTTAAAGAGAGAAGCCGAAAGAGATCCAGGTTCAGCATGGACCGCTTTCAATCCAGCGATGTAAACATAAAGTTTCTAAACTCCTCTGGTTTAATTTTCTCTTTTATTTGTTTCAGTCCATGTTGGAGCACCATCTTTGAAGGGTTTCAGTTGAACATATCAACCCCTCCACAGGACATATTTTTTAATTTTTGTCCGTCACTTTTGCCAAGCCACTATGTTCATCATCATCATCATTTAACGTCCTCTTTCCATGCTGGCATGGGTTGGATGGTTTAACAGATACTGGCCAGGCAGAAGACTACACCATGCTTCTATGTCTGTTTTGGCAGGGCTTTTTATGACTGGATGCCCTTCCTAACACCAACCACTCCATAGAGTGTGGACTGGGTGCTTTTTAAGTGGCACCTGCACAGGTGGGGGTTACCAAGTGACTTTACAAGACATAGAGACTGACAAAATGCCAGTAAACGTTTTGCCTGGCAATCTAACAATTCTGCCAGCTCGCCACTTTGTTTAGCAACATTATATTGAAGTCTTGTTTGTAGGTGTCTTGTTAATTTCTTGTTTCTGTTGCAAATTCGTACTAACAAATATCTAATATAAGGAACTCAATTTGGACATATTACAGATGGTCATAGGTTTTTCCAAAAAATGCGGTTCAGAAACAGATGCTCAATTTGGATCATTTCCTACATTATATTTAACCTGTCCAGATGGTTTAAAAATTGACTATGACGTATTACATTCCAAAGGTAAGTGCAAGAACCCTCAACACTAGTTCATTTTGAATTGTAAGTTCACAGCTAATTACCTATGTGTGCTACGCATTCACTGTAGAATACATTTTATGCATTAGTTTTGTGTGTATCATCATCATATGTCCAATTTCCATGCTGGCATGGGTTGGATGGCTTGGACAGGAGCTGGCCGGCTATGGAGCTATCCAGAGTCCAGTTGTCTGTTTTGGCATTGCTCTTCCTAATTCCTTGTGAGAGAATTTGGTTGACAGAAACTGTGAGAAAGCCCATTGTGTACCTTTGTGTTTATGTTGTTTGTCACTCACCATTGTTTGACAACCGGTGTTGGTTTGTTTACATTCCTATAACTTAGTGGTTTGTCAAAGAGACCGATAAAAAAGGCAACAAACTTTTTAAAAAAAAATTAGTACTGGGGTTGGTTTGTTTGACCAAATCCTTCAAGGCAATGCTCCAGCATGGTCACAGGACCTGTAACAAGTAAAAGATTGAAGTTACCCAGGTATTTCTTTATTTCTTATTGCAGTGAATAACGATGATTACCTGATTGTGAGGCAGAGTTTCCCCTTTAATAGCAAAGGACTTCAAACTTGTGAACTGGTACGAAATGAGCATAGTTACCTTGAAGAACGGAGAACAGTGTTACCTAATGGAACTGTTATTAAGAAAATGAAAAATGGAAAATACCATGTAAGTTCTTATTTCTTCACTTTTTTCTTTTAAACCATTTGTTACCATATTCCTAACTAGGAATGACTCCTATTTACATTGCACATGATAATGATGATAACTAAGTCATTGTGTTTGTCTATTACAGGTACTCCACGCTGATGGCACGGTGGCTCATGGGGAATTTGCCTCTGATAAACAAATTATGCATACTACAGAGAAAAGTGGTATTTATCTCTCTGTCCATTTGTCTCTTCCTCTACGGTTTCATGTTTATTAAAATAGCACAGACGTAGCTGTGTGGTAAGGAGTTTGTTTCCCAATCATATGGTTTTGGGGTTCAGCTCCACTATGTGGCACATGGGGCATGTGTCTTCTACTATAGCTCCATGCCAACCAAATCCTGGTGTGTAGGTTTGGTAAACACGAACTCTACATTGTGTGTGTATGTGTGTATAAATAATATAATTCAATAGAATCTAGGCACATCAATATGTAGGATGCAAGAAATGGCTAGGTACTATAACATAGTGTTCTCAGTGGGTAAGATACTGTAGATATGTAAGTACCAAATCAAATTTAAAATGTAGATCCAACATCATTATCATCGTTAAACAACCATTTTTCCATGCTTGCATGGATCAGATGGAATCTATTGAGTCAGATTTTCTACAGCCAGATACCCTTTCTGTCACCATGTCTTATCTCTTTCCGAGCAAGGTAATATGTGGGCCCGTGGGCTGATAAACTACATTTTTTAAGCATTTTCGCAGTGTTAAGGCCCGTAACTTGAAGAGTATCCAGTTGCTTTCCTCCAAATTTGCAACAAACATTAATCAAGCTCCTTGAATTGCTGTTGACTGAAAAAAGTTTCTTACGCCGACTATGGGATCCCCCAGAAATGCAGATTAATCAGATTTGAGTATACTAGACTGGGTTTTATCTTTGTTTTAGGCCATTTTCTGACAATAAAATAGAAGACATTTTCCCAAGGTGCCATGCAGTGGGACTGAACCCTGAACCATGTAGTTAGGAAATAAACTTCTTACCACACATATTACCTTTTACAAGTGGAGTTGACTAAAAATGTCTAAAATTCATACACGAATTAAAAAAAAAAATTTTTACAATATAATAAATGTTTTGTTTTTTTCTGATTGTTATTCTATTCTTTTTATTTTTATCAATCAACATTCAGACATTGCTGACCTTAATATAGTTTCACTGACCTGTGAGATAGAAAAACTGGACTTGAAAACTATGAAGTGGACAGTTATTCAATCAAATGGTCAGAAAGTTATTTTGTATCCGGGCGGCAAGAAGGAATATCTGCCGAAAGTCTTGTTCAGTATGAAATCAGATGTAAAATCTGGACAGGTCAGTTTTTTCTTTATTTCTATTATTTTTCTCTCTCTCTAA
>NC_069002.1:3722076-3732827 GCF_001194135.2 Octopus bimaculoides | reverse complement strand
ACGACAGACCTACCTACCTGCTAATGATTCTGCCAGCCTGCTACCCTTTCGCATATTAATGTCTCCTTTCTTCCTTGCTTTTCTTTTACATTATAATATGTCATTGTTATGAAGTTCACTTGATAACAATGGCACTCTTCTATCTTTGCTTTTATATCTTCTGGAGGCGTTACCTCAGTCCTATATATATTAATAATAATAATAATAATAATAATTGTTTCAAATTTTGGCACAAGGCCAGCAATGTCAAGGGAGGGGGCAGGTCAGTTATATTGGTCATAGTGGTCAACTGCTACTTATTTTATTGGATTCCAAAAGAATGAAAACCAAAATTAATAATGGTACAAATTTTGGTGAATGGTCATTCAATGAGTTATTTTGGAATCGTCTTTTACAGACAATGATGACCAGAGATGACAATGTGATATTGATCAGCGAACCAAGTGGGAAGACCACTGTGGAACATCAGGACGGCACCAGAATCACTTCTTATTTTGAGAAAGTTTATATGTCTGAAAACTGTAAAGCTAGTTATTCAAACTGTAAGTTTACTTATATATATATGTCTGCGTGTATGTATATTTGTGTATGTGTTTGTATATTTGTATGCATTCTCCTGTGAATGCATATAAATATATTGTCTGCTGGCAGGTGACGCTGTTGGCCTGTTGCAATATTAGAAGAGTCTCCTTTAAGGTATTTTGTAATTTCACACTAAGTTGTTCTTCCAAATCCCACATTGTTCAGATTTTGATGATCTACCAGGTGCACTGAACATACGTTCAGCCTAGCATTCGTAGATTGATGTTGACACAATGTCCCTTTTATTGGGATTGAATGATGGCATTGCATTTACGAGCATGCTGTGCTGATTGGTTGGTGTTCTGTTTAGAAAGTTTGATTTCTTTTCTGACAAACTTCATATGTGGTTGATAATGTTGCCTGCATATATGATAATGCTATCTCTGTTTGATGACTGCTTGATAATGTTGTCTGTGTGTGTGTTTGATAATGTTGTCTGTGTGTGTGTTTGATAATGTTGTCTGTGTGTGTGTGTTTGATAATGTCTGTGTGTCTGACAATGTTGTCTATGCTTTTGTAAATGTGGGTTTGTGATAATGTTGTGTCTTTCATGATGTTGTCAAAGTGCTTTATGAATATAATACACTTGCATGTCTATATGAAAGAGATAGATAGATAGATAGGGAGAGAGAGAGAGATGTTGTTATCTTTTGAATATGGCATCAATATTCTTTGTTATTGTACTCTTGATTCCAAATTTAATACAAAACTATTCCTCTTGTACATTCCAGATGAGAACATCACTATGGCCATGTTTGCCATGGTAGAATGTCCCAGTTATGCCACAATCAAATTCAATATTAAAACTCAGGAGAACCATACTATGATTGGCAACGGTACCATCATCAACGTGTTCTCAAATGGGTTTTTGCGTATGCTATTTGGAAGTTCTTTAACATCTGAGATGTTGAAATTGGGTTTAGATGGGTCTTTTATTTATACGAATGTTATTGGTGAAAATCAACAGAGCAAATGCAACCCACCAATTGAAAGTACCTACTACTTCAAGCACAATTCCAACATCATCTGTGAGACAACAGACGTCAAAGGCAACACCTTTTATGTCAATTACAAGGGCGAGAAAGAAATCGTGAAAGAGGCAAGAGAAAACAATGATGACAATAAATTTCGTGAGGGCATCCAGCATAGTCCAAGGTATTTTATTCTGCATCGTGACGGCTGCGTAGATGAATTGTTAAACAAGAATGTAGTCGATGACTTTGTCGAAGACACTGAGCAACAACCGACAGCTACTGTCTTAAAAGACATCTTCCAAGACAATTCTGGAATGTCAGGAATAACTTATTTGAAGCCGATCCAGAAAAACGCCTCTGACAATTGGGTTGTAGAGTACGAATGCAATACCATCATTCCACCAGGCTTCCTGGAAAACAGTGAGACTTTATGTAATGTAAAATCAACTGATCATCAAATCAAAAAGTGCCCTAATCTTCTGGAAACTCGCCAGTTTACACAGTATGAGGACCTTGACAAAGATCTTCAGCGCAGGTGAGAAAGTTTGAAAATATTCAATGTGAAGAATATGTGAAATGGTTCAAGGTTTTGCTGTTTGAATGTATATTATAGAAATCAAAGAGAGTAGTAGTAGTAGTAGTATAAGTTACAGAGGGAACTTACAATAGTTGTAAGTTCAGGCATAATGTGTGTGTGTGTGTTATAGCAGTATAACTGTGCACCTGACAGAAATAGGGGCATGGTACAGAGTCACTGAGATAAAGTGAGTGTTTGTGTGGGTTTGTAATTTATTAGATTTTTGTAAGGGTAGATTGCGCTTCTTAGCTTGTACCTTGGATGGGAACTTTCTAGGTGCAATCCCATGGTCATTCATGGTCGAAGGCAGTCTTTACTTTTACTTCAGTATCCAATCTCTGGCTGTTTTTAGGGTGTTCACTCTTGCATCTCCCTTGTGAGTTCCAGATGTGTCAAGACATGACGTGTAATGCAGGATGTTAGTTTCCTTAAGGAGCAGCCTATCCTTTCCCCTATTTGTGCTTCAAGACCTGTTGTTCCACTGGCACCTGCTGCCCACCTTTCTGCTGTGGTTCTTCATTTCTTACCTTGTCCAGCTATAATTACAACATTGTAACCATTTCATACCATTTTCTACACAACACTGTCAGATCATAAACTGGCACTTTGTTGGTTTTGACAAGGAGCATTCCAGTTGATCCAATCAATGGAATGGCCTGCTCATGTAATTAATATGCAAGTGGCTGAGCACTCCACAAACACACGTACCCTTAACATACTTCTCAGGGATATTCAGCGTGACAAACACAGAATGTGACAACGCTGGACCTTTGAACTACATGTACTACTCATTTTTACCAGCTGAGTGGACTGGAGCAATGTGGAGTAAAGTGTCTTGCTCAAGAATACAACATGCCACTGGGAATTGAACTCATGGCATTACTATCATGATCCAAATGCCCCAACCACTAAGCCACGTGTCTTCACATAGATCGTATATGTAACAATGAATACATAACTACATATCTCTACATTGGTACAACCCCTACATCTTCACTATTAAACACCATATGTTAAATGTCTGATTCTTCTCTCTGTCCAGAGTCCACCGAGGACTTTACAACTACATTTACTACAAATTCCAGCGTCATTTCCAGTTGGAGAATTTAACAGTTTTTGACACGAGGAAAGCAGAGGAAGAGGCCAAGGCCAAATCTATTGAAGCGTATGTGCAACAACTACCAGAATTGCACTCTCAGCATATAATGAACAATGGTAAGTACTTATTTATGAGTTCAGTTTTTAAGAATAAATACACAAGTCATTTCAGATCTCATAGCAATATTTTGGCAGTTGGTAGATATCAGCACTGATCAGCAAACAGTTTTTTTCACTGAAATTATAAACAAAGTCAGTGATTTGTTTAGGTTTAACCCTTTAGCATTCATATTATTCAGCCAAATGCAATGGTTATTTATTCAGATTGTTTTGAATTAATCACATGTCATCTCGTAGCTTTGAAACTTTTGATGATGTGATTGTGTATTTTTAGTATGATATTGTAGAGTAGATGTGAGAGGTCACATTTGTCCAGTTTGAGCATAAAACAAGTAGAATATTTGGACTGGTTATGGCCAGTTTAAATGCTAAAAGCTTAAAGATCCTGGTACTTTTGGTTGTTGAGATAAGACACATGTCAAAATATCAGTGTCTCAGAATCCCTTGTGGCAATAAGCCAAATGTGTTATGAACACCCTGTCATTAGTAAAAGGGTGAAGTTGTTCTCCTGTGACATACACAACAGTGATTAGCATACTTGCATTTGAATCTGCTGGAATGTGTCAACATTAAATACCTTAGATACTTTTTACTGGTTTCAGTCATTAGACTGGGGCCATGCTGGGTGATACCCAGCATGGCTTTCGACCAGGTAGGAGCTGCCTGACCCAGCTCTTACAACATGATGACTGAGTGTATATGTGTGTGTATCTGTCTATGGATATGTTTTTTTGTGTGTATATATGTGTGTGTAAGTGTGCATGTGTGTGTGTGTGTGTGCATGTATCTGTGTGAAAGTGTGCATGTGAATGTATATGTCTGTGTATATGTGTGTATGTGCATATGTGTGTCTGTATATGAGCCAATGCATGTGTCTGTGTACATGTATGTGTGTGTGTACATAAAACTCGGTATGTGTATGTATCTATTTATCAGTCTCTCTCTCTCTCTCTCATCTTGAGCCATTCCCCCTTATTGCCAACATCATCTCACCACTAGGGGCATCCTATGGGACAACCTAGATGAGATGAGATCCCACCATTAACCTTTCATTTCCTGCTCCTTTTCTATCTTCCATGCCAACCTTCACACTCCACTGAAGACAATGTGAAGAAGATGTACGAGAATGCGATGAACCAGGGCCAGACAATTGTCGAGGTTGAATCAGTGTTCAATGAACCCCCAGTGGAGAAGGAAAAGTCCCAGAATTATTGCTATGATGAAAGCATCAGGAAGGCATTGCGTAACAAAACTATCCCGAATTACTTTGAAAGTGTTTTTGGAAAAACTTTTCTTGCTAACCAAGAGGTGAGAACTTGGGCTTTGCTAACATTTTTTGGGGAGAAAGCAGAGGCACCCTTATTGCAGCCCCTATTTGTTCCATGTACATCTCAAGATTTTTACTCACTGTTCTGAGGGCTCCCACAATTATTGGTACTCCTACCACTTTCTTCATCGACTACAACTGCTTAACCTCCCAAGCTAACCTGTCGTATCTATCGACTTTTCTTTCTTCCTTATGGCATACCTTGTTGTCAGCTGGGAATGCTATATCTATGATCCAGCATCGTTTGCTTTCTTTCTCCATTAACACTTTGTCTGGTTTCCTATTCTCTATCTCATGGTCGTACTGAATCATAAAATCCCATAGGATATTATTATTATTAGTAGCAAGGCGGTGAGCTGGCAAAGTTGTTAGCATACTGAACAAAACGCTTAGCAGTATTTTGCCCATCACTCCATTCTAAGTGCAAATTCTGCCAAGGTTGACTTTGCCTTTCACCCTTTTGGGGTCAATGAATTAAGTGCCAGTGAAACACTGGGGTCAATGTAACCAACTCATTCCCTACCCCAAAATTGCTGCCCTTGTGGCAAAATTTGAAGCCATTATTATTAGTGTTCACCTAACATAATACAAAATTATTGCCGTCACTCACTTTGACACATGAAACATAACTGTGAATGTTCCTGTTATATTTTTCTGCTTTAGGAAGAAAAACTTGATGAAGAACTGAAGAACCATTGCATCTTTAATGGAATTGCAGAAGAACCAGAAGAAGAAGATTCTTCACTAACTGTAACAAGTAATGTTCCTAGATTTTATTCATCAGTTAAACTCTACTTTTCATTCCTCATAGGTGGCACATCAGCGTTCATTATTGTTTAACGTCTGCTTTCCATGCTGGCATGGGTTGGACGGTTTGACTGAGGACTGGCAAACCAGGAGGCTGCACCAGGATCCAATCTGATTTGGCAACGTTTCTACAGCTGGATGCCCTTCCTAATGCCAACCACTTTGAGATTGTAGTGGGTTCATTTTTCCCACCACTGACATGAGGGGAGGTGGGGGCAGTCAGGGGGCACTGGCATTGACCCTGATCAAATGGTGCTTTTTACGTGCCACCAGCATGGGAGCCAATATATAATATTATAATGGAGAAAATCATTGGCTATGCTTCTGTGGTGGAGACAAAGTTCTGTTCCAGCAGTAATTTGTAATAGAGCCTTCCTTGTTTATTTCAGGTGACATTGCAGAAGCTGAAACTCCCCAGGGACTGCGACCCATCAACCCGTCTCCAGCGCATGCTTCGGGCAATGCTTCACCCACATCTGTTCGACCCACAAATCCGACCCCACATATTTCAAATGTTCCGTTTACAGACAGGCCCAGTGCGTAATTATTCTATGTATCTTGTTATGATATTGTTGTAGTGCAGGGGTTCTTTTGTAGCTGTGGTACTGTACAAGTTTTGTGGTGGTGGTGGTGGTGGTGGTGGTGAGTAGTAAACGATTAGATAATTGAACAGATTTTGTGTCATAGACAATCAATTAACTGATTAAGGGATTGTGTCTTAATCACACATTTATCATTTATATAATTAAACAAGAATAAAACGATTTTTTTTTACTTAAAGTAAATTTTGTGTTATTTTGCTCTTTTTTTTTTTTTTTGCAAGAAAAAAAAAGGATATTTTAAAAATTTGAAGAAATGTCAGTTTGAAGCATCAGTTCCAAGGTCGGTTAACAGTTAGTGTTATTAGATTGATGAAGAAGACGGTCAGCTGGCAGAATCATTAGCGTGCTGGACGAAATTCTTAGCGGTATTTCGCCTGTTGCTATGTTCCGAGTTCAAATTCCGCTGAAGTTGACTTTGCCTTTCATCCTTTTGGGGTTGATATAATTAAATAGTCCCTACCCAACATGGTCACAATCGAATGACTGAAACAGGTAAATGCTAAAAGATATATTGTGGTTTCCCTAAAACACCTGACATTTGCCCAACATTGACTTCCAGTGCTATCTTCTGACCAGTGTCTGTTAACATTGGCTTCTGTTATTGACCATTAACACTGCTAACATTAACTTGTCCCTTTGCCCTCCAACACTATTTTCCATCAATAACCTCTTGTTAATTATTCAGGCAGCCTAACTGGAGATGAAGCTCCTCAGTTGAAACAACTAGCAGAGATCACTAGACCAAATCTATTTCAAAGGCATTCAGAACCTCTAGGTAATAAATATGTATATATATATATATATATGTAAGTATCACATGCATACATAAACACAAAAGACATGCACGTATATAATATGTAAGCACGTATCTATACAAGCACATATACAGTTATTTATTGTAACGTATTACAGCGTATATCATCATCATCATCATCATTATTTAACGTCCGTCTTCCCATTCATGCATGGGTAGGACGGTTGACTGGAGCTGGCCAAGTAGAAAAACTATCCTATGCCACTGTGTCTGTTTTGGCAAGGTTTTTATGGCTGGATGCCCTTCCTAGCACCAAGCACTCTGCAGAGTGGACTCAGTGCTTTGTATGTGGCAGTAGCACAGGCGAGGTCAGTTTTGGCATGATTTTTACAGCTGGATGCCCTTCCAAATGCCAACCACTTAACAGTGTGGGCTGGAGGCCTTTTTCGTGGCATCAGCACTGGCAGGGTCATCAAGTAACTCACAAGACATGGAACTGTGAGAGGGGCAGGGGAATTTGAGGAGGGGAACTCATGTCAGAGGGTGAAAGGTTAGAGTGTGATAAAGGGACAAAGTGGCAGAAACAGGTGTCTTGTGATAATGGAGGGGACATCGGAGGAGGTGATTCAGTATCAGATGACGAATGGTTAGAGTGTGACTGAGAAATAGAGAGGCAGAAATAGGTGTCTTTCTATAGAAGAGGTACATGGTGTGTGTGTGTATATGTGTATATACATATATATGTATATGTGTATATATATATATATATATATATATATATATATATGTGTGTATATATATGTATATTCTGTTTATACTACTAATGTGTGTTTATATCTGTTGGCATGTATGTACATATGTCTTTCTCTTTTTTTTTTTAAGCATTAGCACTAGAAATTCCTGGTAATACAATCCTACCGAAACTGTTTATTTCTACACCAACAACCCACTCCCCAGATATGATAAATGAAATGGTAAGGTTTGTTTTTGTTTTTTGTTTTAATTTATTGTTAGTTGAAATATTTTGTTTGTTTGATGCATATTACCACCACCACCACCACCATCACCACCATTGTCATCATCACCATTGTCATCATCATCATCACCATCGTTGTCATCAACATCACCACTGTTGTCGTCATTGTCATCACTTTAGTTGTAGTCATCATCACCATCATCATCAACATCATTGTATTTGTGTCCCCTTTTATGTTGGCAGCGAGGGTTTCCTCTTTTACCTTTTCCTTGTTTTCACTCATTGGACTGTGGCCATGCTGGGGCACCGTCTTGAAATTTTTAATCAAACAAACTGACTCCCACTACTTAAATATTTTTAAAGTCTGATACCGATTTTATTGGTCTCTTTTCCAGAACCACTAAGCTATAGGGACATAAATAAACCAACACTTGTATTGAGTGCATTTGCACTGCATTCCGTGTGCGTCCGTGCATCTTCTTGCCTGTAACTTTCGGTCTCTTAATTCTGTCTTCATTTCCAGTCTTGCACCGACAGACTGATCAATGGTAGACTCGCTGGTTCCTCTCTCCAAGAAAAGGACAGGATGAAACTCACCAAGTCCCTTGAACTGTCTGTGAACGAGATTCAGTTTGGTAAAGTCAGAGTGGGTCAGACCTATGAAAAATCCTTCTTTCTTAGAAATACTGGGGTCGATTCCTGCCGCTTTAAAATAAAACAACCACCTCCTTCTTCTGGCCTGAAGATTCTCTACCGACTTGGACCTGTAAGTGATTGATTGCTTTTTTGTTTTTTTTTTGTTTGTTTTTATCTTTTATTTTACCTGGGTTTGCGTATTTTTGTGGAGGTGCGTGGATTAGCAGTCAGGGTGTAGGACTCATGATTGTAAGATTGTGATTTCAATTCCTGGCCTGGGTGATGCATTGGTGTTCTTGAGCAAGACACTTCATTTTCACATTGTTCCAGTCCACTCAGCTGGAAAAAATGAGTAATCCTGCAAGGAGCCAGTGCCCTATCTAGGTGGAGAATATATATGCCATGGAAACCAGGAAAGTGGCTCTTGAAGTCTATGTGACTTGGGAAGGAACTTGACTTTTTACAGTGAGTGACATATTAGAAATCATTGACTGTACCATTGTTCTTCTCCAACTTTTAGCTTTGTGCTTGTTTAGGGTTTAGGAGAGAGAGAGAGAGAGAGAGAGAGAGATAAAGATAAAGATAAAGATAAAGAGCAAGAGCAAGAAACAAGAAAAGCTTTAGAAGGTTTGATGTCAAATAAACCAGTGTTGAAATTGCCAAATAAGCAGTGCCACAATGGCCGAGCCAAAATGTCTCATATTCCTTGATGTTGCATTGTAATTAGTTTAAAGTAAGTATCTATTGGGTGTCTAATTTTTTTTTATTGTTTATCAATGCAGATTGCTGCTGGTCTCCAAGAGAAGTTGACAGTCAAACTCCACATTCCTGCACCTCTAGCTGACAAATATGAAGGTGGCATCAGTTTGAAATATGATTTATGTATTGTCACAGAGAAAACATCGTTGGTACTTCAGATTTTGGCTGGTATCCTTCCTTGTGTATTATAATGCAGAACTGGTTTACACTTTTTACCTTCTGCTTGTTTCAGCCATTGAACTGCAGCCATGTTGGGGCAGCTCTTTCAAGGGTTTATTTAGTCAAACAATTGATCTCAGAATTAAAATTTCTTTTGCCAAACTACCAGTCATGGGGCATAAACAAACTAGCTCCAACTGTCAAACTAGCTCCAACTGAAGTTTGACTTCAGAGTCCCATAACAGAAGATTTTATACCTATGAGCCTTGCCTGTGAGGACCCTAGCTGAAGCTCCTCTCCATCTTACCTCTTGTATGCAGCATACATCAAACCATCTCCTTTCAGCATCTCTACAATCTCAGTCCTTAATATAATGAATGTATTTATATATAAAGGGAAAAATAATATATTTTGTATTAATTTTTTCCTGAACTGGTTTTCCACACTGGCTACTTGATAAATTCTTATACAGATTTTATCCTTATATATTATTATTATTATCTATCTATCTAACTAACTAACTGTATATATATTCTTACACTTGCCATACTCACTCACTCACACACACACATGCACAACACATTCTTACGTTCACCATTCTCACTCACTCACACGCACACTTACTCAACACACACTCACCACTCATTCACATCTGACCACCAACAGTATTCTCAGCTCACTGATTCTCACCAACCAGTTCCCCCTGTAACCATTCTACCTTAACAACTTTTGCTGCTGTACTCCAGCGTGGATACACTCTTACAAAGAACTTGATGTCTCCAGTGAAGTGAAACCATGCCTTCTCTTTGGATTCATTATCTCATTTTACAATACAAGGATGGTAAGCTAACTTTCCCTCTTTTTTGTTTGTTTGTTTGGATCATACCTACATGAGTGGGGTGGATTATTCATTGATCCATCTCACCACCACCACCACCACCTCTACTTTTCTTACTGTTAACCATTTCAATTGGAAAGTCTGAAGAGATGGAATGTTGGTTTTGTTTAGTAAGATAAACAGGAACAAGCATTCTCAGGAATGGTGTGCAACAGGTGAACCGTGAATAAAGATTTGAACTTGCAGCTTTGAGGTAAGTAATTTAGTATCTGTATCCCACAGTCATTGTACCTTGTGTATATATGTGTACTTGTATGTGTGTACACACACACATACACAATGTATAATTTCATGTATGCTAGTTTCTTATACTAATACATTATTTGTGTTAATTTCTTATGCTAATACATTATGTATGCTAATTTTTTGACCTAATACATTGTATATGCTTATTATATACCTCATTTTAATAGATATATTTACCAAAATTACATTAAAATTTCTTGAAATACTAAAGAGTAATTCTATATATATATATATAT
>NC_069002.1:3720988-3721641 GCF_001194135.2 Octopus bimaculoides | reverse complement strand
TATATATATATATATATATATATATATATGTATATAGTGGTCCTTATTTTGTCCCTAAACCTTTTTTTAGGTTTACACCTATAGCATTTCCCCTCTGCAAGCTCACCATAAAACAGCCGTTTGGGTGTGCATTCATCTACCATTCAAACAATATGGCCACACCATCTCATTTGGTTTCTCAAAATCATAGCTTTAATTGAGGTGATTCCTGCAGATGCAAGGACATCTGTGTTTGGACTAAAAAAAACTCCATTTAATACATGTATATGTATATATGAGACATACAACTTGTTTTTATTTCAGAATCTTCAAAAACCGACTTTCTATGTAAATATTTGACCACCCCTCTGAAAACTCACATCTGAAAATATTGCTTTTTACAGTTCATATATTGGAAAACTAGTTGTTCCCCCACGGATCTTGCGTACTGTTATTGGACTATTAAAACATAGCTTTAATCTGACCAAATGTTGCTTGTTACTGTGTATCTAGTTGATTCTGTTTCTCAATGAATTGTCAAGCTGGCATCAATTGGTTCTGTGAGTGGATTTGGTAGACGGAAACTGAAAGAAGTCCATCGTGTATATGTATATCTATCTATCTATCTATCTATCTATCTATCTATATGTATCTATATGTATATATATATATAT
>NC_069002.1:3712216-3719408 GCF_001194135.2 Octopus bimaculoides | reverse complement strand
ATAGTAATCCATGTAGATAATGGTTGGAAAGATAAGGATGCATGAGAATGGAGAGTTGTGTTAGGTTTAAAAAAAGGAGCTAAAAGTTTATGTTAAGCAGGAAGTGTGGTGTCAAAACAGGAAGTGTGTAAGGGGAGACAAATGATTTTAGTTGGAGTTGAAAAAGAGTTCATAACTCCAACTAAAATCATTTGTCTCCCCTTACACACTTCCTGTTTTGACTCCATACTTCCTGCTTAACAGAAACTTTTAACCCTTTTTTTAAAACCTAACACAACTCAATTCTCATGCATCCTTATTTTTCCAACCATTATCTACATGGATTACCATTGAACTTCAACAGCTCAAAGACAATATAATGTACTGGTATATTTATTTTTTATATATGTTTTTTATATATTATTTTCTTCATTTTGTACTTCTTTGTAAAAAACATTTTCATTCTCCTTCTTGAAAATTTGCTTCACAATGAAAGCCGGTTACAAATCTTTATTAAAATATGCTTCCAGTTTAGCATTCTGCCTTATTCTTCATTTTCCTATTATTTCTCCACGTGCGGTTAACACAACCCCACTATTTACTGACTTATATATATATATATACACACACATACACACACACACATTCTTGTGTGTACATAAATGCATGAGTATGTGTATATGTGCGTAAGTGTAAATACGAAGATTTTTATTTGTTATAAATGTGTGTGTGCATGTGTGTACATATATGGGAACTATTTTAGTATTTGAAGTTTAGAAATTTCAGAGACTGAAATCGATAAAGATGGCTGGTGGTGGCGGTCGTGGTGGAAGTTCGTTGTTTTCTCTGTTGGATGAGAGTAGTGACCAATAACAGGTGATACCTGGCACTCTGTTAGTTACGATGATGAAGATTCCAGGTGATCTGATCAACAGAACAACCTGCTTGTGAAGTTAACATGCAAGTGGCTGAGCCTTCCACAGATATGTGTACCCTTAATGTAGTTCTCAGGTAGATTCAGGAAACAGGAAATTGGAAAGTTTTAGGTATTTAATCATCATTACATGTGTTTCATTTGCTAGTAGGAATTTACCCTAACTGCCCCCACACACACACACATATATATATATATATATATATATATATATATATATATATATATGAGTGATTGGACAAATGGAAGAAGGGCACTTAACCAATTTGTTGGGAGTTACATGTATGGAACAGTTTGATTCAAATGCGTTGGGACTCTTGTGTTTAATGGCTGACAAATAGCATTATGTTTGAAACTCAAGAGGACCAACGAATTTGAAGCAAACTATTTTGATTCATATATATAGATGTGTGTCTGTGTGTGTGTGTATACATGCTTTCGGTATACCACTAACAAACAACTATGAGTTGCTTCAATGTACTGTAGGCTCAACACTAAGAACCCAGCCAATTCTGGCGCCCTTCATATTTCATACACCTAGATTCTAATTAATCTAGCAACAAATCAATATTACCATAAAGATGGAAAAATGAAAGGCAAGGTTGACCTCCCATTGCCAACAATAATTTGTCTTAAGGGGAAAGGAAATAGTTGATTATGTTTTACCTTAGTACGTAGCTGGTACTTTATTTTATTCATCCCAGAAGAATGTAAAGCAAAATTGATTTACACTACTACTAATAATAGTGAATTTATTCCCATTTTCTTCTATACTAGCACAATTCGTTGTAAGCTATTCAGTATTGAACTGTCCATGTCCATCTAAGTGTTAACCACAATCATCATCATCGCCACCACCACCACATCAAAAAAAAAAAGAAAAAGTAAAAAAGAGATATATCTTTCCGTAAGTTTCCCTCCACAATGCAAACCTGGAATGGTTTTGGTATTTGCTAAGTGTTCAGGTCAGATTGGCAGAAACTTAGAAAGTTGTGTATGGAGACTAGAAAACAAAGCTACATGTGGAGTTCGTGGGAGAGATAAGCACTATGTTTGTTTTAACTGGTTGACAATATATATATATGTGTGTGTGCTAGCTACATGTTATGTGGCTGTATTTGTGTTTTAACTGACTGACAATATGTACCAGCCACATGTGGTATGACAGCTGTACTTTAACTGGCTCACAATATATGCCAGCTACATGTCAAGTGAGGGCTCTGTTTGTGCTTTAACTGGCTGATATATATATATATGTGCCAGCCATATGTAGTGTGAGGGCTGTGTTTGTGCTTTAACTGGCTGACAATGTGTTCCAGCTACATGTGATGTGAGTGCTCTGTATTTTGCGTTTTAACTGACTTGACAACATTTTAATGTAACATAAATCTAACATCATCATCATCGTCAGTAGCATCACAACTAGAAAGGCATTTTAAAAGATAAAATATCAATTACGCACACAGATGATACAAGGCCTCATATTTAGAGTGAAAGCAGATATGGCTGAAGGTTGTAGGCAGGAGGGTGTTATGATGTTCATGCCTTCCCCCAAATGGAATCTGTGGCATAAATGATAAATGAAATGATTCCATTGAGGAATTTGACATTGACTTGTGGAACTTGGGAGCTCATCTTTGCTCTCAGACACTCTTCATTCTATGTTCTTATACTTCAATATTTTTTTTCTTTGTGTGTTTTAGAAAGTTTTTTTTTATTTAACAATCTGTTCAATTTGAAAGTAGGGGGTGGGAATCATTCTTTAACAATTTTTTAAAGAGGGATAATTTCTTTAAGATAAGAATCTTTAGCAATTTGCTTACTTTTTCGGGTGCTGTCACTTCTTTAACAATCTCGTCAATACTATAGGGAGTTTCTTTAACAACGTGTTGATACTAAAAAATATATTAGGGCCAGGCCACCCGCCACCCGTCCCCCTTGATACAGGTGTTCTTGATAATGTCAACAATTTCGATTATAATGCAAAGTTGATAATACAGGATAATGAGCTAAATCTGTAGTTTAGCTGAAATATGTGTGTGTGTGTGTGTATGTATTATTTTTAAATACAAAGGTTGTGGGGGGTGCTTAGGTGCATCAATTCACTTACTTGTAAGTACAACACTCCATTACCTACTTACCTGTAATGGCAACCTCTACCTACGACAACAATTTACAATTTGCTTTTTTTTTTGTTTTGTTCTTTAAAAAAACCCACCATGTTGTTGTTGTTGCTGTTGTTGCAGTTAAGGGTTAGAGTTAAATAAATAAGATGTTTCTGGAAGTTTCAATGATATGTGTATATAATATATATATTGGCAAATTACCAGACAGAGGGAGAAAAGCAAGAAACAAGTTTGTACATCAGTAGCTTAGGCAAGTAAGAAGACACTTATTTACACACCTCACACCCATTAATATTGTACAGGTTTCTATTACTGACCAACCACTGCCAATATGAGTGTGTGTGTTGATCTGTATGGATTGGCAAATGTCTGCATGTGTGTGTGTGTGTGTGTGTGTGCTTGAAAATGCATGCATGTGACTGTGTGTGACCTTGCTATTTGGTTAGTCCACATTAGTCTGTAAAAGCTGGTCTCCTGGTTTCACTGGCCTATATACATATTCCTCCCGGGACAAGACACCAGTCTGTCGCAGGATTGTTTATTTTTGCTGGCCGAGTGGACTGGAGCAACATGAAATGAAGTGTTTTGCTCAAGAACACAATGCATTGCCCAGTCCAGGATTGAAACCACAATGTTACGATAATGAGCTCAATATCTTAACCACCACTAAGTTGTGCACCTCCACTTAGCTCTAAGAGTGAGATGAAATTTTAGAACTTTGGAGATTTATGTCTTTTAGATTAAACTTAGACTTGAGTCTGTCATGAGCCCTAACACCCAAGGTTAGAGGTGAACCTAGTTTCTCTGGCAATTACAAATCCTCCTTCCCTGGCTGGGATGCCAGTCTGTCACAGGGTTAACTCCCCGACTATTGCTGGAACTCTTTCACAGCTGAGTACACTGGAGCAACATGAAATGAAATGTTTTGCTCAAGAATACAATACATGGTCCTGGGATGAAAACCAAGGTCTTATAATCATAGTGCAACAACCTCACCACTGGGCCATCCAAATGACTAAGAGATTAAAATTCTAAATATGATCAAAATTTTGGTACAAATGCTGGAAGCCAAAACAAAAAGCGGCTGGTAGCAAATCTGAGACTACTAGGAAGTATGAGAGAGAGAGAGAGAGAAGCAAGAGGAGGGGGCAGTTCCTTCTCCTCTTCCCCATCCTAATGAGGTGTAAGTTCTATTTAGACAATTAAGTACTCATTTTCTACTAATCAATATTAGAAATGGTTCCTCTACTTGCAGTTGTATTATTGTAGTAAACTAACTCCTGTTGCAATATTCCGATGATCACTGGACCTTGTCCTAAGTGCTCAATAGATTTGGATAGAATTACTTAACCGTTGTGACCACTCTTTAGATGTGGATAATCTCTGGATTAATATTACTGAGGTGAATATGATCATTATTATTATTATTGAATAAGGCAGTGTACTGGCAGGCTCTTTAGCAGGCCAGGTAAAATGCTTCGTAGCATTTCATCCATCCTTACTTTCTAAGTTCAAATTAATGAGACGCTTGGTTGACAAAGACCTCCACCAGATAAACTCTATTCTTTTCTACCTAACAAGAAGTATATCCTTAAAATTCTTTGTTGGGTGAAGATGGGTGGAAGTCCCTGCTTCTACCATCGCACTTCAAACAAAGCCGGCAACAAGTGCAGTTATTAACTATTTAAAAAGATATAATTAATCAGTTATATCCCTTTAATTAGTTGTGAATTATTTAGCATCAAGACAGGTAAAGACAACCCTCATTGCTGTATTCCATCTGGATTATATTCAGATAAAATACAAACAAATGACTGTGCCTTTGTGGAGGGGGTAATTGAATTGAAATTCTCCACCCCAGCATTTTCCCAACTCCACAAGACATAAAAGCGTATTGGAATTCCAACTTCTCAGTTTGAAGAATGTCACTCTGAAGAAAGTCAATGGATTTCTAAAATCAGAGGATTTTTTTTTGATTTTTTTAATTCCAAGTGACAGGGATTCACTGCTGTTTTATGGGGGGTCATTGTTTCAAAAGAGATATATTAACTTTCATTCCTTTGAAATCATAAATCCAGCAAGTGGTCGAAAGAAATCGTTCAGATTCCAACATCACTTGCCAGGATATAATTCAGTTAAATGAAAAGAATCGAATTCTGTGAACATCTTGTCATTTTATTTGTAAGTGTTAAAATTAAAATTTAATTAAAATAAATTGAATTGAAATCTGTTTCTAAGATTTCCTCTCTCAACTTCGCTCATTAAATGTCCCAGCCAGTTTAAATTTATAAAACTAGCAATAATATTTAGATTGATTATAAAGAAATTTATTCTAGATACAGTTAAGGGTTACAAATTCCATATTTCATTTCACTTACATATCTTCTTGAATTAGCTAATCTATTAATTAGATTTAATCACACGCTGGTTGTAGTATTTTCATTACATAAGGAATTAGTTTTAAAAAAGAGAAAAAAGCTCTACACTTTGTGTTGTGTTCAAACATCAATTCGTCTATACTGGCATGGATGGACCACATATAATGCTAAATGAAATAAACAGAAAACAGACAGATCAGCTAAGTTAGCTCTGATATCTTACAGAACTATTCAACTTTTATATTCTGTATTTTAGAATTTTCATATTTTCTTCTTGTTTGTTTGTTTTTTTACAGTTAGTTTGGAAGACTAAAATTCCTATATTCATGTTATACATTTTCAGACATGTGAAGGCCTGAAAATGTCAAACATGAATTCATGAATTTTATTGATTCAAACTAATAAATGTAAAATGAAAAAGGTGACATAGTTGTGTATCTAATGAAATATGTATGTCTGTATTATTGTTATTGTTATTATTATTATTATTTAAAACAGTTTGATTTAGCAAGGAGCCAAATCAAACTGTTTTAAATAATACATGTAACTGCTATGTATATATATAAGTATGTGTGTATATATATATGTGTGTGTGTGTGTGTGTGTGTTGACTGGGGTGATGGTTTGTTTTGTTTTTTTGTATGGATGGAATTCTTGTCTGATAGCAAAAACACTTGAGGCAGACAGACAGAGAGATTATTGAAATCTTGCACCAAACACAAAATAAGAACAAAAACCATCTTATCCACCAATTATGCCATCAAATTTTGACAGTTTTTCAATAGCAAAATATTTCTTTTTAAAAGAATAATTTTCTGCAAAATAACTTTACAAAACAATTTTGAATATTCAAATGATGATTAACAATTCAGAGTCACAAAATAGGAAAAGAACTGCACTTAAAAAACAAAAACAATTGCTCAGTTTCTATAAATTCCTGGTTTTTGATTAGGATTTCAGCATTTACAGTATATTCCATAAATTTATATAATAATTCTAACATGTTGACAAATGCCTCACAAAAGCTCTTAATATTTCAAAATACCACTGGTTAGAGCCTCTAATCACATGGTTCAAACGCCAAGCTGCACCACTTGGACACAACAACATTACTGCTCCTTTTCAGTAACATAAATATCGACAACATTTTCTTTCATTAACAAATATCACATGATTTCAGCTTTGAAATACAACATTGATTTAACAGAAAAAAAAAAAAAATTATGAAAAAATGAAGAAAAAATTTTCTCTTTGTTATCATTAGTACGGTATATATCTCTCATATATATACAAATGTGTGTGTGTACGTTTATGCACATAAAGTATATGTGTATAAAAACACACCGTATAAGTCTGTGCGAATATATTCTCTAAAACTGAATGCTACAAAATTTACAGTTACTTTCAGACTTAACACTTGTGTTAGAATGGGGGAAGCTGATGAAGGAGATGTCCTCTATGTGGCCTGTGTGTTTTCTGTACTCGTTTATCATTTTGTCTACGTTTTGTTTACAATGTCCTGTACCCAGATATGCATCTATATATACAGGCAGATGTAAGTATGTACATACATGTACGTATATATGCATATACTCATTTATTATTTGTATTATATATATATATATAGGTAATAATAATAAAGTTCGTCAGAAGAAATGAATGATATGTTCCTTAGTTTATTTATGTACAGGTATTTGGAATTTTTCAAGGAAACGAAATGAATAAAGCAAGAAAGTAAAATATTTAATCATATTACATTTAAGAATTTTCTATCA
>NC_069002.1:3707366-3711547 GCF_001194135.2 Octopus bimaculoides | reverse complement strand
GGCACATAAAAGACACCATTTCGAGCGTGGCCGTTTTCGTGCGGGTGACACGTAAAAGCACCCACTACACTCTCTGAGTGGTTGGCGTTAGGAAGGGCATCCAGCTGTAGAAACTCTGCCAAATCAGACTGGAGCCTGGTGTTGCCATCCGGTTTCACCAGTCCTCAGTCAAATCGTCCAACCCATGCTAGCATGGAAAGCGGACGTTAAACGATGATGATGATATATATATAAATAAATAAATAAAATTCTTAATACATTTGTGTTATTTTTCCCTGTACTGTTGGTTTCTTGTGAAAATTTCCAGTTATGCAACCAGAATTTGAAGAATGGTTCATACCTTTCTAGTTATCTCATTGAAAGATGCACACAAGAAACCAATGGTGTTGGAAAAGTAACGCAATTATCTTAAATGGAATTATTTATCCACCGATTCAGTGTTGAGTATTGTTTCAGTTCATTACTAATGTGTGTGTGTGTGTTTATGCATGTATGTATGTATATGTGTGTGCTTCTGCACAGTATCTGTCTAGAGAATTCCACAATGAGCTCTGGTTTTGCCCAAAGTAAACTAGAATTGTAGCATTTGATTTAGATCTAAAAAGAAGGGGAAAAAAAGGAAACTTTTATTTACCCTGCTATTACAGTACTGATATCATTAATTTGAGTTATACTTGTCCTAAAGAAATAAATTAGTGAGTATGCGTGATATTATATATATCCCATAATTCTGGACCATGGTTTACACTAGTATCCAGGAATTTGGATCTAGTGGCCTTTCATAGACTTTTGTCTTTGTTTTCACAACAAAGACAAACGCAAAAATCAAGGTAGGGACCTAATTAGTCACGATATATATAAGATGCTCTACCAAACTTTCAATGAGTGTATATTGAGCATCTTCATGTTATGTTTGGCAGGGGACAAAAAATGCAAAGCCACATTAGTTATAACACACACACACACACACACACACACAAATGTATACACACGCGTATATACTCAAGTCAAATATTTATAATCTGTTGAATGTTTTATTTGGTGTTTATTAAGCTGCCATTACACTCACATCTGGTCCTTAACTCATATATAATACATTATTGATAGAAATACTTCCGTTGTTGGTTCCTGTTGTTATTGTTGTTCATTTTTCACAACCATTTTTATTACCTTGCATTTGACAGAGCAAATTTTATATATGTAGGTATGAATGTATATTTATCAAGACAGTTGGTATTCCATATACAAAATATGATAATCACAAATGATTTTCTTTACATAGGCACAAAGTAATCCAGAGCTTATGGGGAGAGGGAAGAGAAGGGAAAAGCAAGGAGAGATGACATTGTCATTCTAAAGAAGTGATTAGCGTTAAGTCAAAATGGTTACTATTGAGAATTGAAACCAACTTGCCTCTTTGATGTTAAGAACTTGCTGTAGACCAATTGCCATAATAATAATAATAATAATGGTTTCAAATTTTGGCACAAGGCCTGAAATTTGGTGGGAGGGGGTAAGTCGATTATATCTACCCCAGTACTCAACTGGTACTTATTTTATCAGCCCTGAAAGGGTGAAAGGCAGAGTCAACCTTGGCAGAATTAGAACTCAGAACGTAAAGATGGACGAAATGCCACTCAGCATTTTGCCTGGTGTGCTAACGAGTCTGCCAGCTCACCACCTTAATAATAATAATAACAATAATAATTTTTTTTTTTTAACATAGGCAAGGACTGAAATTTGGGATGGGCTTAGCTGATTAAACCCAACCCAGTTCCAGACTGGCACTTTATCATCACTTGAAAGGATGAAAGGCAAAGTCAACCATGCTTGAGATATGGACTTGTATTGTAAAGAACAAGAACACATACTCCAAAGCATTTTGCCCAACACTTTAGCAATTCTGGCAATCTACTGCCTTTTTTTAATAACATTAACAATAAGGATTATAATAACCATAATAATAATAATAATAAAAATAATAATGATCTTTTACTAGTGCAAGGCCAGAAATTTACAAGAAAAGATATGCTCAATCAATGTCCAGTATTGGACTTGTTCTTTGTCCCAGGGTGATAAAAATCACCCTCTTGGGATTTGAATTAACAGTAACAACACAGGATGTAAGCAACAACAAAAATCAACAAAGCTTTACTCCAGGAGTACGTAATATAAAGAGTACATAGTATAAAGAGTACGGAGTAAACATTTAAGTAAATAAAACTTTACAAAAGAAAAAAAAATAATTTCGTTGGTAAGTCAGTTGAGCAAAATAACAAAAAAAAAGAAAAATGACAAAAAAAATCAGCAAGGTTGCTGGTAAAAAGTTACAAAAGGAAAGCTTTAAAAATTTCATTTAAAAAGATAAAAATAAAAACAAATAAAAACAAAAACAAAAAAAAATGGTTAAAAATTCTTTGAAAAATAATTTCCTTTTTCTTTAGTCTGAAGTAATAAAAGGGAAAGTATGTCAGCTTGATGGACAGGGATGCATAAATACAGGGACATACGCAAGGAGACATGCACACCCATATACACACACATGGGGCTGCAGTTTATTTTCTCACTAACACAATAAGAAAGCAAGATCAAACATAAATTTCTACCCGTATTCTAATCTCAAAAGTTTAGCATTATGATTCATCACTGTGAAAGACCGACATTTACTGGACAGAGGCACAGGATTTCACCAACCCTTCCCTGAGCTAGGACGGAAGAGGTGTACCCTGAGCAAGCTAATATTTTAAGAACAATCTTAAGAAAGACTATACGACGAGAGAAAAGCTGGTCACAGATCAGTGCTTGCCTCAAGTACAGTGACACACGTCTAGGTCGATATTTAGTATAGACACATTGGTCCACTTTCGATATAGGATCACAAGCTCATCTGCCCAATACTTAGTGCAGGGATGTTACATAATCAGTAGATTATACTGAGTAACTCCCAAAAACTGTCTTGGTTGATGCTCACCAATGGCACACACACACACATCATACCTAATAATGAGGAGAGAGAGAGGGAGAGATGACATGCATTGCCCTATGTACTTAGGATAAAGACAAATTTCAGAGAATCAGTCTAGTTATTGTCTTGGTCAATATGTTTCATTTGAAATCCTTAGTTTAGAATAGGGGCAGCTGATGAAGGAAATATTCTCTATGTGGCCTGTCTGTTTTCTGTGCTCTGTTTATGTTCTGTTTTTCATTTTGTCCACGTTTTTTTGTGACGTCCTGTACCCAGATATGCATCTATATATACATGTAGATATGTACACACACGTACATATATACTCACATATTATTTGTATTATATATGTATACAAATGTGAAACTAGTTAAGTATATTAATATAAATAACTCTTAGTCTCTTATGGCTCTAAGTTGTATTTTTATTTAAGTTCTGGCTCTTATAGTTCTTGGTTTATAGTTGTAGCTCTTATAGGTCTTGGTTTATGATGGCTTTATTACATATACATACATGTGTGTGTGTGTATGTAAATAAACAAACAACAGAGCAGTACTTAAACACATAGATTGTTTAGTCTCTAAAAGTATTGTTGATGTTTACTTAATTCTATTGTTCAATACACCCTGTCTCTCTAGCCATGTATATCTTACACACCTCTCTCTCTCTCTCTCACACACACACACGCACACACACGCACGCGCACACACGCACACACACACACACGTGTGTGTGTGTGTGAATGGAAACTCACTGCCATCTATATCCTATCTTCCACGCCAGAGATTTAAAACACAGTCAATCATATAATGAATCATAAACAAATGAAATAATGCTTTGCAAATTAATTTTCCAGTTTACCTCACCACTCTGTGTACAGGTACAACACCAGCTTTTTGGATATGAATGGTCCAGAACCTCTTAAAATCTGCACTAATTTACAAGAGGGAACTTCAAATTCCTCCAGCTACCAGATTAGTTTATACTGGTACCTTGCACAGTTCAGTATTAATAGATTTGTACAAATAACTTTATTTCATTTATTTAATTAATTATTAGTTTCAAATTTTAGCACAAGGCCAGCAATTATGGGGGAGGCACTAGCTGATCTCATTGACCCCAGTGTTCCACAGGTACTTTATTTTATCGACCTGTTAAGCATTTTGCGTGGCATGGTAACAATTCTGCCTTCTGTAATTAGATTATCTAATGTCTG
>NC_069002.1:3705174-3706661 GCF_001194135.2 Octopus bimaculoides | reverse complement strand
AAATTAAGGGGGTCCTTTTTTTTAAATGAATTTGTCAGTAGGAAGGCTGTGCCTGTGACCTTCACAATAAAATATAATAAAACATTTGGTCCAGTAAGTAAGTTCAACTACGCAGGTCAGAAATGAAAATAAATCCAAATTTAACAGAAAGGAAAACAAAAAAAAAAGTGTATTTACTTACCTCCAGCTGCATAAACACCAGGGATATTTGTGGAGTATTTATTTTTGGGAGTTTCACAGTTGCCTCTGGGATCAAGTTTTATTTCCAGTTCATTGAGAATGTCTTTTTCTGGTCCCAGAAAACCCATGGCAATAATCACTAGGTCACATTCATATATCTTCTCAGTTTCTGGAAAAATCAATATCACAGATTGTCAATAGGTATGGATAAATATCAAATAATAGTAGTAAAGACATCACTAGTTTTCCTACCCATCAGACAGTAAACCCTAGGTGTACAGTGTAATTCATCATGGTTACCTGGTAATTCAGTCATCTGGTACCGTCCATTTTCATCTTTCTTCCACTCAACATGGACAGTTCGAACACCACGCACATTTCCATTGCCATCATCCAGAAATCCCTAGAAAAAAGGGAAATTTAAATAAATAAAATTTTTATATCAAAATCCTCTTCTTTGTTATTTTGTTGTCTTGTTTTTGTTAAATATTCTTTTATTAATAGTCCTTACTTGACCTTGGATGTGATAAAGGTCACAAGAAGGACTTGGTTGTTACTTGTTACTATTAAATTATTTCATGTGAAAGTCTTTTTTAGAGTCTGTGTTGCAGTGCTTATAAGCTGAAAGACATGCACGCTCAGACACACACATAAACAAACAATCTAAAAAAGAAACTTTGTATTATATATATATATATTTACATATAGTCTCTTTCTGAAGTCTGTATAGTGTTGACAGACTTGCACTTAAAATTCCTGCATTTTTAATCAAAACTTGTTAGTTACTATGTTGACAACACTATCTATCTATCTATCTATCTTTTAGACACACACTCTCTCATTCACTGTATTTCTCTCTCTCAACAACAAATTTTTCTCCTCCCCTTCTTCCTTCCTTCTAAGCAGATGTTGATGAGTTCAAAAATGAATGAAAGCACTAATAAAGAATTATCCAAAATTCTGACTGCCTCCTTTTTTTTCTCTCTCTCTACACACACCACTATATTTGCACATGTTACTCTATATATACACAATACATACACACACAGTCCAGAAGTTAATAAAGGCTGCTATGATCACAGACAGTAGCAGTGTGTATTACACAGACACACACTCACGTTACTACATGAACACACACATGCAATGCTGAAGATAAGGCGAACTACAATAATAGATCGCAGCATTCAGTGGAATATTTTACTTACCTTACTCAGAATATTGAATATCCTGGGATCATGGCCAAATCTGTGAGCAACCTCAGCATGGCCGTAATCAACTCTGAAGACTTTTGGCCAGAGGGGCCAAGG
>NC_069002.1:3703861-3704889 GCF_001194135.2 Octopus bimaculoides | reverse complement strand
TATTTATTTATACTTATATTTATACATATATATAAATACAATTATAAATAAATAAATAAATAAATATATATATATATATTAGAAATATAATATTTCTAAATCTCTCAGAGAGATTTAAGCAGTAGTGGAGCAATAAAGTTGTAGTATATTGTCAACTTAATGTGACAATCCCAATAAGGGAACACACTACTGCCGTTTAGCCCTAGGAAGCTGGACCGCTTCCTGTCGGCCTTGACACAATTACTGTGTCCTTAAGTTTGCGAGGGGGAGACAAGCTCCTCCACCCAGCCTAACCAGCATTCAGGGACATGTTTCTGAGTCTTTGCTCGTCACCAGCGTGAAGTAGCTTACCAGCTGGATAGAGAGGCCCGTTTCGCCTTCGCAAACTTATATAAATCATAGTGAAGTTTATTCACTGATCAGCAATTTAGAAATATAATATTTCTAAATCTCTCAGAGAGATTTAAGCAGTAGCGGAGCGATAAAGTTGTAGTATATTGTCAACTTAATGTGACAATCCCAATAAGGGAACACACTACTGCCGTTTAGCCCTAGGAAGCTGGACCGCTTCCTGTCGGCCTTGACACAATTACTGTGTCCTTAAGTTTGCAAGGGGGAGACAAGCTTCTCCACCCAGCCTAGCCAGCATTCAGGGACATGTTTTTGAGTCTTTGTTCGTCATCAGCGTGAAGTAGCTTGCTAGCCGGATAGAGAAGCCCGTTTCGCCTTCGCAAACATATATAAATCATAGTGAAATTTATTCACTGATCAGCAAAATTAGAAATACAATATTTCTAAATCTCTCGGAGAGATTTAAGCAGTAGTGGAGCGATAAAGTTGTAGTATATTGTCAACTTAATGTGACAATCCCAATAAGAGAACACAATACTGCCATTTAGCCCTAGGAAACTGGACCGCTTCCTGTCGGCATTGACACAATTACTGTGTCCTTAAGTTTGCGAGGGGAAGACAAGTTCTTCCACTCAGCCTAGCCAGCATTCAGGGACATGTTTCTGAGTCTTTGCTCG
>NC_069002.1:3696126-3703761 GCF_001194135.2 Octopus bimaculoides | reverse complement strand
TATTTATATATATATATATATTTATTTATATATATATTTATTTATTTATTAATTTGTATATATATATATATTTATATATATATTAATTTATTTATTTCATTTATTTATTTATATATGATCCGGCCTATAAATATTTCATAGTGAGCGGAACATCGGAAGTAGTAAATATCCAAGAGAGTTGTGTACCACAGGGAACTCTTTAGGCTGAGGATATCTTGATGAAATGAAGTTTACACTGTTGTTAGAAGGCACATGTTAACACATGGAGGATTCGATCAGAACAAACTCAGGAGGAAGTGAGAGAAAGGTACACACTTGGTTATGTGCCTCATAAATTTGCTTCACAGCCATACAGCTTAGCCTGCGCCTACGTCAAAATATCAGAAAGGTTCACTGTGGCGAATAAAGTAGCAGTCTCTCAAGAGGTGGGGAGAAATAAATATAAGATGAAGGAGTCAGAAATACCTGTCGCAGGGATGTCCCAATACAGTCCACGCCAGTGTCTCCACCACCAATCACCAGAACATTCTTGTCTTTGGCAGAAATGGAACTTTGGTCAGAACTGTTGGATTCTTGAATCTTTTGCCAGGTTGACAGGAATGTCATAGCAAAATAGATTCCATCAAGTTCACGTCCTGCAAGAATTTAGAAGACTACATGAGAAAACATTAACACATGTTGATATATATAAGATATAAAGCAACATGTTGGACTAGATGGCAGCACATGGACTCTATGATAACTGGTGTAGGATAACACACACGGTAATATATGGAACTATAACATGTTGAACTACAGGAAGACAGACAGGTTTGTATGACAACATAAAAGACTGCATGATAACACGTAGGACAATGTACATCGTAACACATGGAACAGTGTAACAACATAAGTGATTGTATAAAAACACATGACTTGCATAACACAAGAAAGTATGATAACATGTAAAACTATATGACAACTCACAAGATGTACAACTCACAATTCACAAGATGAACAATTCACAAGATGCACAACTCATGTGTCTGCCTGATGTATAAAAATGCTCAAAACTAAGCATAAGAAGCACACACATCAACAAACAGCAAGGATGGGTTGTTGTCTACCTGGAATTTTTAAGTCTCTTGGCCAAGTGGAACCAAGTGTGAGGACCATAGCATCATGTTTCCGGTGTAGTTCTACAGCTGAGACATCTTTGCCAACATTGATATTGGTTTTAAATTCTATACCTTCAGCAGTCATCAGATCAACTCTTCTTTGGACGACCTACAACAGACAAGGTTACATCGACCTGTAAACTAACCAATAGCAATTGATTATACACTTAACCAATAATCAATCAATCAATCGTTTAACCAGCTAATTAATTGAGTTTTAATGGGACACACAGACAGACAAAAGAATGAAATAAATTTGTATCAGCTGATAGTTTTTCTTTTCGCTTGAGTCCTGGTTACATGGTTTCTATGGTAACCAGCCTCATGGTTGAGATCACAACAGTCCTCTGAATGTGGCACCGGTCTGTTGCAGGATTCAAGGCCAGTGATTTTGAGGGGAAGAGGAGGGGACAAGTTGGTTACATTGACTGGTACTTTATTCTATCGACCCTGAAGGGATGAAAGGCAAAGTTGACCTCAGTGGGATTTGAACTTAAAATGTGAAAAGCCAGAAGCAATACCACAAGGCATTTTGTCGGACTTGCTAACGATTCTACCAGCTTGCTGCTTTGTTTAGACTAATTTGTATTTAATAGTTTTTTAGCCTCTGGACGCCTTGATTGAGCACTTATGATCATAGACATTCCAGGTTTGACCATCCTGTCTTTTTGTATATCAAGGACTACTGTCCAACGTGTATTTCCTTTTTTCAGAGACAGAGTCTCTATAGGGTGGCTGGCATTAAGAAGGGCATCCAGCTGTAAAAGCCATGCCAAATCAGACTGGAGATTGGTGCAGTTTGCCATCTTTGGTCAAACCATTCAACCCATGCCATTCATGGACAATGGACGTTAAATGATGATGATGATGATGATGTATTTCAAAAGAAATACGGTAATGAAAAGGTAAATATGGTATACATCCGTGTCCATATGGAAACAGACATTTAAATGCTGTCGTTGTTGTTGTTTAGACCCTGTTATTTGTCATCAACACTGACAGGGCATTGTCCACCACGTCCTCTGCTTTACAATGTCTAACATCAGGAACATTGCAAGATTTAATACTTACTTTTTTGCTCAGTTTCATCGATGGAATGCCATATCTCAAAAGACCACCAATTCGGTCGTTTCTTTCATACACAGTGACAGAGTGTCCAGCCTAGAAAACAAAATGGGTTTCATATGTTACAAATGCAAAAAATCATTCAGAGCTACAGTGGTGGAAATACAAAGACTTAGTGTTTCAGACGTAAGAAAGAAAAGAAAAGAAAACAACAACTCACAGACACACAGCTGCAGGTGTGAAAAAGACTTGGAGCTTAAGAGGTGACAGAAAGGGACTCACAGTTATAGATATGAACAAAAAGAAAATGGATTCACAACTACAGATGTGAAAAAAGGACTCAGCTACATGTGTGAAAAAAAAACTCAGCTACATGTGTGAAAAAAAAAAGGACTCACAGCTACATGTGTGTAAATGGTTGTTAAATAGTCACCTTATTGAGTTGGTGAGCCACAGCAAGCCCTGATGGCCCACTGCCTATGACAGCTATCTGCTTGCCAGTACGTATTTTCGGGATCACAGGAACAATCCATCCGTTACTGAAGGCATGGTCTATGATGGCACACTCAATATTTTTTATTGTCACTGGAGAAGAATTGATTCCTAAAACACAGGAACCCTGAAGAAAAAAAAAAAAAAAAAAAAGAACCAAAATTTATTTTGTTGTAATATGCAAAAAGTATTTTGTATTTTACATGAGAAAAATGGTAATGAAAAATTGAAGAAGCAACACTCTGGAACTCGTTACCATTGTAACTTTTGAATTTGCAGGTCCCTTTTCCTGCTTTGTAGTCCTTAATGCTTACAGTATCCTTAGACCTTGTTTGGGGCGAAATCATCCTTATATCATCATAATCATTTAATGCCCATTTTTGGATGTGGGTTGAATGGAATTTGTTGAGGTGTATTATCTACAGCTGGATGCTCTTCCTGTCACCAACCCTCACGTGTTTTCAGGTAAGGTAACATCCCCCTTGACCAGACGTGTTTTCACAGAAGATTGGAAATGAAGGACACTGCTTGCATGATGGTGACATTCGTTTACAACTATCACACAATGTCGAGGCAAAGACACAGTAACACACACACACACAAATTATACCAAAATGAAGTTCAGGCACTCCATCAGTTATGACAACGAGTGTTCCAGTTGATTCAATCGACAGAATAGCCTACTCATGAAATTAACATGAAAGTGGCTGAGTGTTCCACAGACATACGTAATCTTAACACACATCTCGGGGAAATTCAGCATGACACAGAATGTGACAAGGCTGGCCCCTTTTGAATTACAGGTACTACTCATTTTTGCCAGCTGAGTGGACTGGAGCAATGCTAAATAAAGTATCTTGCTCAAGGACATAACATGTCACTGGGCATTGAACTCACAACCTTTGGGTCATGAGCCAAATACCCTGACCACTAAGCCATGTGACTTCACCATAACAAAGTTAAAATGGTAGAGGTAAAGCGAGAGAGAAAACAATCTTACTTCACATGGGGCTGGACACACACGTCCAGTAAATTCTGGGAAGTTATTTGTCTGCAGTAAAGTGGCCAGTGCTTCTTTCCAGTTACCCTAAATAAAAGAAGAGAAACAATCATCTTGCATTTACAAATATAAACCCAAGAATATGGCTAGCTCGCCATCTTAATAATAATAATAATAAAAATAATAATAATGGTTACAAATTTTGCCACAAGGGCAGCAATTTTGGGGGGAGGGGATGAGTCGATTACATTGACCCCGGTGTTCAAATGGTACTTATTTTATTGACCCCGAAAGGATGAAAGGCAAAGTCGACCTCAGCAGAATTTGAGCTCAGAACATAGCGATGGGTGAAATATCGCTGAGCATTTTGCCTGGTGTGCTAACGATTCTGCCAGTTCGTTAGAGTATGCTCATATTAGTCAATAAACAGACTTTATTGTTTAGGTCTTTCACAACAATATCTGGTTTATTTGATTTGATGGTCCAGTCTGTACATACTAGAGAGTTCCAAAGAATCGTTAGACATTTTCTCCATCAGTTACAGCCCCAGGGTGGTGCTTGTACCATTTGTCAGCAGTTTTGATTTTATAATGCAGACACATTATCCAATCTAGATATTGGCCAACTCTGTCAAGTCTTGACTTGTACTCTTCAGGTGCTAAAACGTTACACCCAGAGATTAGGTGTGTGTTTATGTTGTCTGTATTCCTGTGCACTGCTCGACAACAGGTGTCAGTTTGTTTATGTCCCTGTAACTAAGCAGCTGGGCAAAAGCGACAGATAGAATAAGAATCAGACTTTAGAAAGAATAAAAAAAAAAAAAAAACAAGTATGACTGAAACAAGTAGAGAGAAAATTTCAGAGTATCAACATTTTCGGGGAGAAGGATTGGGAGCAGAGAGTAGTCTGATAGAGTTGGGTATAAGGATGGCGATGAGGGGAGTTAAGGTTACAAAGTGTTTTCCTTACATACCTGAAAGACAAGGTCATTCCATTTAGGGATGATATTGCTAAGGGGACATCCATTGTCCGATTGGCAGAAAGGCACCCCACAATCCATACATCTGTTGAAAAGTTGAAAAAAAAACAAGAATTCAACTAAGTGAAAGCATCAAGTCAACTTTGTAAAACGGGTTTGGGGTTAGGAAGGGCATCCAGCTACAGAAACTAAGCTAAATCAAACTGGAACCTAGTGCAGTTCTCCATCTTCCTGGCTCTGGTCAAACTGTCAACCCATGCCAGCATAGAAAATGGATGTTAAATGATGATGATGACAATGAAAGTAAAAGATAGAAAACAAGAATTGGCAGTTGGTAAGTAGCTTGCTAACTAACCACATGTTTCCGGGTTCAGTCCCACTGCATGGCACCTTGGGCAAGTGTCTTCTACTATAGCCTTGGGCTGACAAAAGCCTTGTGAGTAGATTTGGTAGACGGAAACTGAAAGAAGCCCGTCGTATATATATGTATATATATATGTATGTGTGTGTGTATATATGTTTGTGTGTATATGTTTGTCCCCCGCCAACATCGTTTGACAACCAATGGTGGTGTGTTTACATCCCTGTAACCTAGCGGTTCAGCAAAAGATACCGATAGAATGAGTACTAGGCTTACAAAGAATAAGTCTTGGGGTTGATTTGCTTGACTAAAGGCGTTGCTCCAGCATGGCTACAGTCAAATGACTGAAACAAGTAAAAGAGTAACTGGAGGGAAAGTGAGAGTATAACATGGGAAAATAAGAACAGAAAAAGAAGACAGAGAGCAAGGTAGAGAAAAGGAGAAGAGAAAAGAGAAAGAGAGAGAGAGAGAGAGAATATAAGAAAGGTTTTACCTGGCTGCCTGCATCTGAAGATTCTGTTTAACTTTAGCATGGTTGAAGATCTCTCCCCAGTCTTCCAGTCTGTCACTTGTCTCACGATATTGGTTTGTTGAACGCTTATATTTCACAAAACCCCTGCAAAGAGAATGAAAACAAATATATATAATCTCCGTGTGTGTGTGTGTGTGTGTGTGTGACATTTGATAAGGGAAGGTGTGAATAGTTGTGTTGATAGGGGAAGGTAACCCTTATCAGTCAAGTGGGGTTGTGTTTTAACAGTGCGTTGCCCTCACCTCAGCTTATCATATTTTCTCACTAGATTCTTCTGTTCCATAGCAACGTCTTGAATCGTGTCCTCAATATCTGCAATTTTACCGTTTTCTTTCAGCTGAAGAAAGAAAAAGAAAAGAAACCATTATCAGCATAATTATTATTATTATCATTGTCGTTGTTGTTGTTCTTCTTGTTACAAATAAGAAGAGAAAACGAACACAATCTGAGAAGGAAGTGTGGAGAATAGTTTATGTTCAATGGGTTTAGGATGAACAATGCAGACCTGTGAGGTTAACAGGTTAGTGTGGTTGATGTAGAGTTTGAATCACTGAAGGTGTGTGGGTGTGTGTGTATGTGGTGACCTCAGCAGTGCAAGTGACATGAAAAAAGCACCTGGTCCATGGTATAAAGTGGTCGGCGTCTTGTTAAGCTGTCCATATCAGCATGGAACATAGATGTTAAATGATAGTGATGATATATATATTTATATATATATATATGTTTATACGCATGTGTGTTTGTGTATCATGTGGTGGACAGTTTGACCCGGCACTACTGGAAAACAACAATAATACCATTATTCCCGTATCAACTAAGCCACTCACTGTTCCAGTACTTACTTTATCCAATCCACCATCGTCAGTAAGCTCATTAATCATGTCTTCTTTGAAATCACTGGGAATTGGTGTTACAGGAGTCCGAATTCCACTGTTGATCAATGACTTGTCCGGATCAGCGATTGGTTTCAACATACCATCGCTGCTAATTGTACTTTTGCTGGCATTTTCAGTTTCGTTGCTACTTGTTGCAGTTGCAGAATTCTCCGCAGACACAATTGTACTCAGTTCTGCTTCGACAGCAGCAGCAAATTTAGCGGCCATCTTTCTGGCATCGGCCGCCTGTTTCTCCAGGCATCGACGATATTCGTGAGGGTAGACTTTCACAAACTCGTGCTGTTCAGTTGCCCAGTGGTTGATGATGTCTGTAGCGACTTCTGACCCTGTTTTAATTTGGAATTCGCAGAGGAGGTCAAAGACGAAATTCAGGTCCTCAGGTTCGACAAGAGATTCCAATGATACGGAATCAACATTGCATCTTTGGTGGAACATCTTCATTCTGAAAGCAGCAGAAAGAAAGAAGAAACAGGATGTGTTGAAATTGAATTATGTGGAATGAGATAAATTTTACTGTCATCATCACCGTCATCACGAACATGACCTTTTCATTCACTACTTTTATCATCACTATTTTCATCATGGTCATCGCTAAAGTTTCTTATTTCTTTATTGCCTACAAGGGGCTAAACATAGAGGGGACAAACAAGGACAGATGAAGGGATTAAATCGATTACATCGACCCCAGTGCGTAACTGGTACTTAATTTATCGACTTCGAAAGGATGAAAGGCAAAGTCGACCTCGGCGGAATTTGAACTCAGAACATAAAGGCAGACGAAATGCTGCCAAGTATTTTGCCAGGTGTGCTAACATTTCTGCCAGCTCATTGCCTTTCATCGCTAAAGTTTCTGGTGCCCATTCTATGGAGTGGTTGGTGTTAGGAAGGGCATCCAATTGTAAAACCACGCCAAAACAGACACAGAAGCATGGAGCAGGCTCCTGCCTGGCCAGTTCCTGTCAAACCGTCCAACCCATACCAGCATGGAAGGCGGACGTTAAACAATGATGATGATGAGGTATAAGACATTTTAGTACCACCTATTTGATGTCACATGTTTTAATCTTTCTCTTGTTCTCTCTCTCTCTCTCTCAGTCTTTCTCCTCCTCTATCTATTTATCTCATCCTCTTCCTCTCTGTTTCTCTCTCTCTC
>NC_069002.1:3690062-3694905 GCF_001194135.2 Octopus bimaculoides | reverse complement strand
CACCCATGCTTGTCTGTCTGTCAACTATGCTTGTCTGTTTGTCACCCATGCTTGTCTGTCTGTCACCCATGCTTGTCTGTCTGTCACCCATGCTTGTCTGTCTGTCACCCATGCTTGTCTGTCTGTCAACTATGAGTGTTACTGAGATCCAGGTAAACTCCTTCAGTGCAAAGGGTTTACAGGACGTTGGCGAGATGATTATTGTTATTGCAATCATCATACCTTAATTTTTCTTTGTCATCAAGATTGAGAGGTGAGACAGAGAGTGTGTGAAAAAGAAAGAAATGTAGAGAAAGAGAGAGGGAGAGAGAGGGTGTGATAAAGGGAAAGAGAGAAGGTGTGAGAGAGAGATAAAGAGTGATAGAGAAAGAGACAGACAGAGGGAGGTATGTGTGTGTGTGAAGAAGCAAATAGTGTAACAGTGAGTGAGGAAGAGGAAGAGTGTGTGTATGTGTGTGAGAGAAAGAGAGGGGGAGGAGAGAGAGATAGAGGGGAAGAAGAACAAAAGTTCAGAACAAATGAGAGACAAAACCCGATCCACCCAACTTACCTCGCTGACCGCTACGGCACCTGAGTTACGGACACAGAATCGCTCGGCTGCTTGACCACGGAAGAAGGCTTTGCCTGATGATGCGCCATACAGGACCACATTTCCAACAATAATATTGTCCTCTGATTTGAACTCTGGAGGGCTGCTAAGTGGTGGGTAGATAACAATTTCACCTCCTGATAAACACTGTAAATAAGGGTACATGTAAGGTGTAAATAGGGGTACATGTATAGTGTAAATAGGGGTACATGTATAGTGTAAATAGGGATACATATATAGCATAAATAGGGGTACATGTATAGCGTAATATGGGTACATGTATAGCATAAATAGGGGTACATGTAGGGGTATATATGTGGTGTATACAGGGGTACATATGTAGCGTAAATATAATAATAATAATTATCAACAGGGAATTATTCTTTGTTAAAATTTATATTTTTGTAATTTTTAAAACTTTTTTTACATACTTTTTATGTGAGCCCATATTATATTGTCCTGTACTGTCTCCGACATTTTTGGGGAACTATTTGTGGCTAATAAAGAAAACATCATCATCATCATCATTATTATTATTATTATCATATAAAGATGATGAGCTGGCAACCAGTTGAGTACTGGGGGTTGATGTAATTGACTAACCCCACTACCCCCAAATTTCAGGCCTTCACCTGTAGTAAAAAGGATTATTATTATTCCGATTTATACTTTGCACCTGACTTAATGTAAATCGTTACTCAAATTGTAACCTGTCTTGTAATGTTCCCCTTTATGAATCTCCTGTGGCAAATTATGAAAAAATTTAATAATGGTTTCAGATTTTGGCACAGAGCCAGCAATTTTGGAGGGGAGTGAGTGGGGGGTTAAAAACGAGTAAAACTCACCTTTCCAACATAGTCGTTTGCATCTCCTTCCAGGTAAATATGTACACCACGGGCCAGAAAAGCACCCATGCTCTGTCCACCAGAGCCTCTTAGTTGGATAACTATACTGTTCTCGGGAAGACCAATCTCAACATATTTCCTGTAACATTGTCATCATCATCATCATCATCAACAACATTGTCAACACCGTCATCATCATAATCATTGTCATTACCATCAACAGCACCACCACATCATCATCATCGTAGTCATGATTAGTATTACCCATAATCATCATCATCACCATAGCCAACATCGCCATCATCATCATAATCGTTACCATCATCATCATTATCATCATCATCAACAGTGTCAGCAACCGATAAAATATAAGAAGAATTCAAGACTAAATGAACAAGAATGAAACAGGAGAAGCCAATATTGATCTGTGGCAGAAAATAATATTGAAATATTGTCAAAATTGGAATTTATTATTTAGGTGTGAGGCAAATAAATAAATAAATAAATAAATAAATAAAGACTAACATTTTGGACAGGTGAGACTAACAGTTATCACGTAAGAAATACACTTCTCCTTCACAACAAAATAATTTCTTCCATTTTGCAGACTTTTTGTAAATAAGCAAGAACCAAATTTTTTTTTTTTAATATTATTAAGACCACAGCATATTCCACCCCCACCCCCACACCACCACCACTGTCAGTATCCCGAATATTATTTTAGCAAGTTTAAAGTGATTTCTTTTGTGCCGTAAACCATTTACCATTTCTGTAGTGTCCCCTGCTCCTTCTCCTTGATGCCCTAAGCATGTGCTTATTTTACTTAATGGTTAATCCAGTGCAGCTCAGAAGATAGACCCAGGTGCTAAAGAAGTAAGAACCATTCTAATCTTGGAATATAAATGTTGACAGTAGAATCGCCATTCTTACCTTGAGATATGATAACTAAGGGTGGAAGCAAATGCTCGGTCTTCGTTTGTGATCTGCATATCGATGATCTTCTTCTTGGCACGACCTTCGATCACATCTTTTGCCTTCATTATCAAAATGTTATCCTTCAAGGAAATAATTAGAAATATTTATTGAAACTTATTTGGCAATGTGACATCGCAAACACAGTGACTAACATTGAAATGTGGCGATTAAACACTGTTGTATAGTGCAGTGTTTCTCAACCTTTTTTTTACCCCTGTGTAACCCTTAAAATAAATTACACTACCTGACCCTTTATTTGACTAATGGGGTACACTGTTCTCATTCTTAAGGTATGTTGGAAGACATATTAAATTAATGAGTCAGTCGGAAGGAGACTCTGTACATTATTCCACCTACCTTTGTGTCAGAAAGTCTGACGTTTGAGGAACAAAACAACAACAACAGCAGCAGACATACAGGAACATCCTAAACCAGTGATTTTTAAATAGGGTCCACATGACCCTTGTGGGTCCATATACAATTTTGTTGCTAAATTTTATGTACAATAAACCAGTTATTCTTCTACAATACACAAAATATTTTCACAATTTTTTTTTATACAATTCCTAATAAATTTAATAATCAAAATATAATGGAATTTTTTTAAACACCGAGTGGCTATGGGGATCCAGTAGAATAAAATAGGAATCATAAGCGTCCATAAGCAAAGAATGGTTGAGAACCACCGTTCAAGACAGGGGGGACAGTAAAACACATCTAGAGGGTTACTTTGTACTTCACATGATTAAACCATCGTATGTGGGATGGTAACGGTATTTTTTTGATTTGAAGAAGATCTGGTATATCTGAAAGAGTATTTCAAATCCTAATATACTCACCAGACGTTTGTCAAGATCAAAGTTTTGATCCACAGTTCTTCCTATGATATTAGCATCAGGGTTTATTGCTTGAGCATTTGTAAGAATGAGATCAAAGTTGAGTAAGTTAGCTTTACGGTTGCTGGAGTTTGGTTTCAACATCAGTTTGTCTGTACGTCCGATCATCTCCTGGAATGTTCGAAATCCTAATTTGGCCATAATCTCTCTCACCTGTAAACATAAATTCAAACACAAGGTTCATTAGGGGGAAAATATTTGTTTGAACTTTCCCATACTGTTATAAAAGCAATCAAGGTAAATCATGTGTGTGTGTGTGTGTGTAGTTGTTGCAACACTGCTGAAGACTTTGTTATTCAAAGAGAGGAGACACTGCAATGGCTTCATGCTGATTGTTTTATGATGTTTGAAATTAAACAGATTTAAGTCAACAATTTTTTAAAATGACGGAGATGTACTTGCATAGCAAGTGACCTGATCTGAGATCGTGTGCTGGAACATAAACAATTGCAGCATGACTTATAAACACCTTCCATGCTGCAATTGTCTAATTTTTTAAAAGTTACTTAAAAAAATAAAGCAGGAGAGGAAAGAGCGTGGTTTCACATCCTGGTGAGGCTGGTGTAATTAAGGACCTGCAAGAACATCTGTGGGTTAATGTCAGCAGGAAAAAACATGGATAAGGGGATAAATGTGGGTGTGTGGAAAGTCTGATTTTAAAAAGACAAGGAGAAAAATGCAGGGTGAAGGTCTGGTTTGAATAGTAAAGAAGGAAATGGAGTACGGGTCTGTCCTAAATGGCAGGGAAGGAACTGTGGGACAAAGTTGTGGTTTAGATTGATACTGAGAAAACTGTGTGTGGAGTTTATGCAGCAAGGAATGAACTGTGGAGTGAGGTTTGGGTCTGAATGCTTCAAACGGAGGGAACTCTACTCAAAGCATCCATGGGCCCACTGTGGTGCCAAACTAAATACCAGGTTAGGTTTGCTCTCTTTGCTCAAAACACCCAAGGACCAATTGATTGTAATATTAATCTGGGTGTAATATTAATCTGCCTATCAACAGACATTTTAAAGAGCAGGTTAAACTGAGTGGTTATTTTTAGCTACTACCCTATCAAAGATACCGAAAGACCAGGAGCTGCTATTTAAATGGGCAGTGTGTTAGGTCTACCATGAAAACTAAAAGTATACAATGAACAAGTGAGGTTAAACACATTGACACCGGCAACCATCTTTCTTTTTATTTTTTTAACCAAAGATAGCGATTAAAAAGCCAGCACCCAGTGGACACAGCCCTTAGTTGATCCTCAATCAAAGTAGATAAACCCCTAATGTATGATATATAGGAGATGTTAAAATGTGAAAAGTGATTATAAAACAAACCTCTTCAGCAACATGGAATGCATAATTGACGACATGTTCTGGTTTACCGGCAAATTTCTTCCGCAACACAGGATCCTGGAGAATATGAATATAGAGTGGAGTAAAGAATTAGCCATCATTGTTGATGTAATCATGTTCGTATACCTAGATAAATGTGTACATGTGTGTGTAAATATATATATATATATATATATATATATATATATATATATA
>NC_069002.1:3688009-3690052 GCF_001194135.2 Octopus bimaculoides | reverse complement strand
TGCGAGTGGGAATGTAAATGGTGGGGAGTGAAAGAGACAGCGAGCGAGAGAGAGAGAGAGAGAGAGAGAGATAGAGAGAGAGAGAGAGAGAGAGAGTGTGTGTGTGAGTGTGTATCTACTTGTACAGTATATGTGTTCCCGGGTGCAAGTGGAAGCCATGAGTGCCTCCACTCACACCCAACAATAAAAATACAAAAATATATAAACGTTAAAAACAGCAAGGTAACAAAAATCCCTAAATTTACCTGTGTTGCAATTCCAACAGGGCAGGTGTTTAGGTGACATTTTCGCATCAGTGTACATCCAAGAACAATAAGGGGTGCAGTGCTGAAACCAATTTCATCTGCCCCCAGAAGTGCAGCAATAACAACATCACGCCCTACAATAAAGAACAACATGTTATAGAATGACAGACAGTTCAAAACCAATTCTGTAGACCAAAATTTATCTCCTTTGACTCTTTAGCATTCAGATTACTCTGTCAAATATAATGGTTTTATTTATTCACTTTGTTTGGAATTAAACATGCATTATCTCGTAGCTTTTCAATGATGTGATTGTTTTTAGAATGACATTGCAGGGTAGGTGTGAGAGACCAGATCTGGACAGTTTGAACATAAAACAAGTAGGAAATTCTGTTGATATGGCGAGTTTAAATGCTAAAGGGTTAACCCTCGATGCCAACCCAGGTTCTATGCAGTATGAGACATTTCGGCACAGCCATTTCGGCACTGCCTACTTGGCATCACTGATTCAATGCCAACTTATTTGATATCAGATGTTTTTAATATTTCTCTCATTCGCTTCATAGCCTCCCCCACTCTCTGTATGTATGAGCATATTTCTTGTTATATCTATGAGGAGAGAGGGAACATGTCTATGCCAATCATGTTCAGTTATTAATAATAATGAGCACAGGTGTGGCTGAGCAGTAACGAGTCTAGTTCCCAACCACATGGTTCTGGGTTCAGTCCCACTGGGTGGCACCTTGGGCAAGTGCCTTCTACTATAGCCTCTGAAGAGAGTATAAAGAAACAGTGAATAAACAATGCACTGGTCTTTCAAAGATGCTGCTGAGCTGAATAAAATTCAAACCATGCAATAGAAGTAGCTCTAGGTTAAAATCTTTGTCTATAAGATATATTTACCATCCATGTATCATTAAAAGCTAAGTAGTAGCAGTGGACATCCAGGATAAGAACCTTTTGGTGATACAGATACTGCCTCTGTAGCAAATTAATATTTTTTAAGAAGCTGTAGTGTGTAAGAGGGAAAAAAATAGATGGAAGTCTGGTTTATAAACCACAGCAATGAAACTGGGTCTCCAGAACGAGATGTCATCATAGATACAAACCTGTTCGGATTTGGCCATCAGCTTGTAGTCTTACTCTTGAACGGAGGTTGTTCATAACTAGTGTCTGGTGAGTCTCAGAAACACCAAGCTCCCATGGAACACCAGCATATTTGATTCCAGTCCAGCTACTGGCTCCGGTTCCACCATCGTGTCCAGAAATGGTAATGTGTTCAGCTTTGCCCTTCATAAAGAGACATCAAGGCAGATGAATACAGGGGCATAATCGTATTATTTCTCTCTTTCTCTCTCTCTCTCTCTTTCTGTCAATCTGTCTGTCTGTATATGTGTATACACACACACAACTAGAATACAGACTCATATATATTCATGTGTGTGTGTGTGTGTATATATATATATATATATACACACAGTTTCATACAGTAGTACATGTATAAACACACATACACACAAACATGCATGCACACAAGCATATACACAAATGCATACACATATACATATATACAGACCAATACAAAATCAATGACACACTCACACACACATAATCTTACATGTATGGGGATACATAAGCAGACAGATTCTTATACACAAGCAGAGACAAACACACATATACAAACCAATAGAAAACCAGTCACACACACACACACACACACACACAGAGCCAGATAGACACGTCACTCTCCAGAAACAACAACTATCTTACCTTCGTAACTCCCGAGGCAATTACACCT
>NC_069002.1:3684677-3687896 GCF_001194135.2 Octopus bimaculoides | reverse complement strand
ATCATCATCATCATCATCATCATCGTTTAACGTCCGCTTTCCATGCTAGCATGGGTTGGACGATTTGACTGAGGACTGGTGAAACCGGATGGCTACACCAGGCTCCAATCTAATTTGGCAGAGTTTCTACAGCTGGATGCCCTTCCTAACGCCAACCACTCAGAGAGTGTAGTGGGTGCTTTTACGTGTCACCCGCACGAAAACGGCCCCGCTCGAAATGGTGTCTTTTATGTGCCACCCGCACAAGCCAGTCCAGGGGCACTGGCAACGATCTCACTCGAAAATCCTACGGGAGCCAGTCACCATGGTTCCATATCTCACAGTTTTGGTAGAAGAAATAAAGAGGAGAGTATATGGCTTACCTCTGCAAGATCTTCAATTGAGTAAATGTCATGATGAGGAGGGGGGCTGATCAATCCAACGCCAGGAATTGATTTCCTTGTTCTAGCAATGTCTTCTGTTACCTAGAAAAATACAAAAAAAAAAGGGGTTTTCAGATATTTTCTAAACAATAAAAAAACAAAAATGAAATCCATCATGGCTGCTGACCACCACCCCTGATCCACCTCAAAGCAAAGAAATATTCAAATTGTCTTCCTCGTCCCCCTCCCTCATCATCATTATCATCATTATCATAAACATCAGCAGTAGACATTTCCATTAAAAGGGTAAGGTGCCTCAATGTGGTACATGAGTGGCTAGAAATAACAGCCAGATCTTCTTCAATAACACCCTGTCATTTTAAAAAAGGAAGTTCACAGTGGATAGATAATGTAGTCGGAGAGACAATGCCAGATAGGATGGTCATGACTGGAATGCCTTTAATCATAGGTTCTGTTGATGAGGGTTCACTCAGAGCTAAATAGCTGTCACCACTACGATGTCTGCCACTAATACAAGTACTCCCACCACCTCTTTCTCTCTCTCTCATACACACACACACACACTCTACATGCAATATAAAATATATAAATGTGTATATATACCTTATATCCAGGTAGTTCTCCTCCTTCACCTGGTTTGGCACCCTGGGCCATTTTGATTTGGATGTCATCTGCATGGGCAAGGTATGAGCTGGTGACCCCAAAACGACCAGAGGCAACCTGGAAGAAGGATTGGTGTATATATAGATACGAATAGGTATAGAGTGAGAGAAGGGGAGGAAAAGAGAGAGAGAGAGAGAGAGATGGGAGGAGAGACAGGGTCATGCAAGAGGGAGTATCTGAAATGAGGGAGAGTGACGAATGCAAACAATGAGCAATAGAGGAAGGAGTAATGTGAGAGAGAAAATGATAGGTAGCAATAAGGTACCCCAGACAATGTATCAAGATTATCCAAAAAGATAAAATTAGTTGACAGGGAAAGAGATTGTGTTGTAGATAAGCTTAGTTGAGAGGGTTAGGAAGCATGTCTAACTGTATTAAATTAGCCAAGTAGGTTATAAAGTGTGTCTGACTCTATAAGATTAGCTGAGAGGACGATGGAGTGTGCTCTGTAAGATAAGATTACCTAAGAAACTGGTAGTGTGTCATAGAAGAGTAGATTATTTTAGAAAGAAATGTGAATACGACATTAATGTTGTATAAACCCCACCCCCCAAATTTCACAAGTAGAGGACCACAAAAGTTAATAGGATACAGGCTGTACAGTATTATCTTACCCTTAGCTCTAATTCATCATCATCATCATTTAATGTCCGCTTTCCCTGCTAGCATGGGTTGGACGATTTGACTGAGGACTGGTGAACCAGATGGCTACACCAGGCTCCAAGAGTACATAGAGGTTCCTCTCATTGGCACCAATATGCAGAATGCTGACCTGATGGTTAGGACCAGATATTGATGGAGCACTGAGATGAAGATTAGGAATTGGCTTTGAAAAAAAAAATAGTTGGTTCTTGATAGAAGAGAAATTTAAAAAAGCGAGCTACAAGAAAGGGGCACCATGAAGACAGAGCAAAACTACAGCAGTGTATTTCAAGAAAGTCTAAATTAATCACCTGTTTAATAGCCGACCTAGCATTCATCTGGTCACCTTCGTTCAGATATCTTTCTGAATTCTCTCCTCCTTCACCTGTATTAGATTTTCCTCCAATCCGATTCATAGCAATGGCCAGAGACGTATGTGCTTCATACGAGATACTGCCAAAGCTCATGGCACCTAAAATAGGAAACATCAAACATACAGTCATGGCCAAAAGTTTGGAACATTTTTTAAACAAATTAAAATTGTTAAACACACCATATTACTGTAAGTAGTAATAATGCATTGCAAATTAAATATAAGTGGGCATTTAATATAAGAATTTCTAATTTTCGACGTGTGTTCCAAACTTTTGGCCACAACTGTAGATGGAAAGAAGTTGGTTCAGTAATATTTAAGTGCAGACTCTACAAGAGTTCATTGTATGTATCAATTTCATAATTTAACATCCGTTTCTCATGCTGCCATGGATTGCATGATTTGACAGGATCCGGCAAACTGCAGGGCTGCATCATGCTCCATGTCAATTTTGGCATAGTGTCTATGATTGGATGCCCTTCCTAATATCAGCCATCTTACAGTGTGTGCCAAGTGCAGTTTTTCATGCCACTGGCACTAGTGAAGTTGTCAAGTAATGTGTGTGAGCGTACATGCATGCGTTTTCCTGGTGTTAAAACCAAGTGTTAGGTTTAAAAGAATAATTTAATCCTTCAATAATACATATATTGATAAAATATGTACCAGAATGAGGTTGATATGATAGACTGAAAGAATGCAAGTGTGTAAAACCATGGTAGAAGTTCTTGTTTTTCTTTCTCTAATACTTTACCAGTTGCAAATCGCTTCACAATACTAGCTGCGTCCTCAACTTCATCAATTGTAAGAACTGGTGAGGTCCCATATTTCAACTCCATTTGGCCCCTTAGTGTGCAATCTCGGGTGGAATTCAGGGCGGCCTCTGTAAACTTCTTATAGGAGGATTTGCTGTTGTCTTTGGCAGCATGCTAAGATAAAACACAAAAGATATGCTTCAGGGATCTCATAGATGCAAACTTTGTTATTTCTTAGTTTAGAAATAAATGTTCCGAGTTCAAACCCGAGTCAGGTATTTTGTACACATCCAGGAATAAAGACATCTGATGACAATCAAAGAACAAACCAATCATAATGTAATGTTGAAGTAAATATTGGTTTCAAATTTTGGCACAAGGCCTTGTCATTTATTTAACTTCATAC
>NC_069002.1:3673584-3684659 GCF_001194135.2 Octopus bimaculoides | reverse complement strand
ACACAGATGTTATTCAAATCTTTATACTTCCGACATATGTTTCAAAGAAAACATTGATATTATTCCATGTTATTTGTACACATAGAAAAAATACACATACATTTACACACACACACACACACACACACGAGGCTTCTTTCTAATTGCCATCTACCACATCACATGATGTCAAGACAAACACACACACACTCACATTATTTACGAGATCAAATAAAGGTGAAGTTACCTGCAAAAGTGCTACGGTTTCTGGGTCATTCACATGTTTCTCACCTCCATCTCTCCAGTGGTAGAATCCGGGATTGTTCATGATTATTTGGTCAAATTTGTGTTGTGAAAAGGCATTCTGGTATCTTGACAGGGTCTACAGGATGTGAAGAGAGAAATGGAAACTCGATAATTGTTTAATGCTGATCACTTATCACAGACACAGGAAAACTTTGATGCCAAGGATACATACATATATATATACAGATACACACACATCACATCTATGTATGTGTATATATATAGGTGCCAACGCATGGAATTCTTGGTCCTTGAGTCACTCTGTTACTTCTGCTAAATATTAATAAAAATATATATATATATATACTCAATATTTTGAGTTCTATTTTTTCTGTTTGTGTCAACATACCTATATATATTTATATATATTTTGAGATATATATATATAAACATATATATATATATTATACATCTGTGACCATCTCTAACATACAATTATGACCAGCTGTGTCATATGTTTATGATCATCTCTATGATATGTCTATTGGCACCTACATGATACAGAAGGTTGTTAAATTTTTAACAAAATAGAAAATTAAAAAGAAAACATCAAAGACAAACCTCCTCAGCAAGAATAGCAAATGTGGCTCCAGCAATTCTGGAAGGTGTTCCAACAAAACATCTGTCAATAACTTCCTGATCAAGACCAATGGCCTCAAATATCTGGGCACCCTATAATAATAATAATAATAATGAGAAAGAGAGAAGACAATTATGTTGTGAACTGTGTTATGCTTATCACAGATTGACCTGTGGTAACATGGATCAATGATCAGTTAAAGATTCTGCTTGGACTGCAAAAGCGTGCCCTAGTGACCATCACAATGCCCAGGGCAACTTGGTATCTTGGTACTAATCCTATTTCATTTATACGTTCTATCAATCATTTATCACTGATTTATTTAACATGGTGATTTTTGGGGGAACCAAACACCAATGGTAAATGGGGATAGATGTATATTAGAGTTTTAGCAAAAGAAAAGTAAATCTTTTGAGTGTGAAAAAAATTTACCTTGTAGCTCTGAAGAGTTGAAATTCCCATTTTTGCCATCACTTTGGAAATTCCACGAGCACAAGATGACCGAAAGTTTGTAAATATATCCAAGTCTGTGAGAGTTTCATCAACAAGTTTCCTTTCTCGAAGATCTGCTATCAACTCATACACCAAATATGGACAAATAGCATCAGCACCGTATCCCATCAAGGTGCAGAAATGGTGAACCTCTCTACAAGAGAAACACAAAGAGAAAAATATATACCAATAATACCAATCTCTAACTGTGGAGGGAACATGTGGAAGAGGTAGACCCAGGAGGACATAGGATGAGATGGTGAAATATGATCTTCAGATGTTGAGTTTCATGGAGGTGATGACAAGTAATGGAGACTTTTGGGGATTTGGTGTGGTTGAGAAGACATGAAATGGTAGTCGAGGCCTGTGCCGGTGACATGTTAAAGGCACCAGTGCTCGTGTCACATGAAAGACACCAGTACCAGTGGCATGTGAAAGGCATCTGTACCAGTGACAACTTGTACAAATACAAAGCAAAAACCAAACATATAATAATAAAATTAATAACAACAACAACAACAATAATAATAATAAGCAACATCAATACCTGGCTTCACCAGTTTCTACAACAAGACCGACTTTCATTCGGAGCTTAACACTAATGAGATGATGATGGATGGTGCCAACTGCCATTAAGGAACTGAAAATAGAGGAAAAAGAATACAAATAGTTCAAATGAGATTAGCCATGATCAACAGTTACTTTGTACACAACTGAAATACTGTAGATGAAGGGATTAACTAAAGTGCATTTATGTAGTCGCACAAATAGCTAGAAATAGCAGTTAAATCTCCCTCAAATAACATCTTGCTACATACGCGCAAGAATGAAATTTGTTTAGGGGACAAAAAAAAAGCATGACCTACTTCTCCTGTTTGCATCCCTAAAACCCTAAATAGATTTCCTTACCTGATGGGGACAAAATCCTTCCCTGCTTTGCGGTCAGACAACAGCAAAAGTGTATAACCGGCGTTGCAAGCATCCTCTGCCTTTTTACATATGTGGTCAAGTGCAGTTATAAGTCCATCTTTGTTGGAACTAAAAGGAAACACAATGTCAATGGTTTTGGTTTTCCACTTGCGGTACTCAACGTACTTAAGGACATCCAAGTCATCAAGAGAGAGAATTGGCTGCTCAAGCCAGAGACGGCGGCACTGTGAGGCAGAAGGTTCCAGAATGTTACCTTCAGGCCCAATAGGACAGGCAAGAGACATGACGATCTTCTCTCGGAATGGATCAATTGGTGGGTTGGTCACCTGAGCAAACAACTGTTTAAAATAGTCAAAGAGCAGTGGACTAAACTGGGAAAGACAGGCCAATGAAGCATCGTTTCCCATAGAGCCAAGGGCTTCTTTCCTGAAAGAGAAAAACAAAAGAAATATATTGAAAACATGGAGACAGATTGTATAGCATTCATAGGACATCTGACCTATAATATAAATTTATTTGTAATGTCTGCAGTCTGAATGTCATTGGCAGGGTCTGTGGTGGTAACTGATTGAGTTGATGACTATGAATATGTTTCTTGGGCTGCGATGAAGAAGTAACCGAACAACATCCATGAACATTTAACACAAGATTTTCTTATTGCACATAAAGACAAACTGTGTTGGTCTTTTATAAATAACAACAATAAGAGCACTCAGAAAGCCCAAACCTTTACCAAGGTAACAAACATCCTCTCAACGATTAGCCAGAGATGGTTTTTAGAATGAGAATATCTGAAATAAACTTGACTGCTCTCACAAACGTGGAGACTAAAAATGAACCTGACTGCTCTCACCAGTGGATTCTATTGCAAAATAGGGAACAGGGAAGATATTACACACTTACTTGTCTTTAACCATAGGTAGGACAAGCATATTGATTGCTTCAGTTGTGTAGCCGAACATGGTAAGACGGAGATCTTGTTGTAAGGGCCCACCTTCCACTGTTACTGTGCCTTCAATTTTGTGAGAAGTACAAGGTGAAGGGGTCTTGGGCTGGTGGAGCTTGCGCAGTTCTGCCATATTGATGCACTGGAAATTGAAGGTTTAAATGTAAATATTGGAGCAACATTAACAAAGGCAACAACAACATTAATCTGGTAAAGATCCTACCTTTTAGAATGGTGTGTAAAACAGAGGACTCAACTTTGGCAAAAGGAACCACTTTGTGATTGTAAATATTCATATAGGTGTGTGTCTGTGTGTGTTGTGTATATGCATGTATGTGCTGATGTTTGTGTGTTGTGTATATGCATGTATGTGCTGATGTGCGTGTATGTATGTTGTGTATAAGCATGTATGTATTGATACTTGTATGTTCGTGCGAGTGTGTGTGTTGTGTATGTGCATGTATGTGCTGATGTGTGTGCATGCGTGTGTATCTTGTGTATAGGCATGTATATGTTGATGTGTGTGTGTGTGTGTGTGTGTTTGTGTGTGTATTATATCGTCAGTTATATATTTTATCATGATCATCATCATTTAACATATGTTTTCCATGCTGGCATGGGTTGGACAGTTTGACAGGAGTTAGCAAGGCTGGAGGGCTGCCCAGGCTCCGGGTATGTCTTGGCATGGTTTCTACAGCTGGACACCCTTCCTAATGCCAACCACTTTACAGAGTGTACTTGGTGCTTTTACACAGCACCAGCATGGCACCGGCACCCACGAGCTTTACACATACGGATACACACACACACATACACAAACACACACACACAGTAATCCCTCAACCATCGCAGGTTTTACATTCCAAAACCTCCCTGCGATAAGTGAAAATCCATGACATGGTGAGGGGTTACTGTATGTATAAAGAGGGAGAAACTTTTCTTACTTCAGTATCCAGCCATTCCATGACAGGGTGAATTTTGGATATCTTAGATTTAATTGCATCATCTTGGAGATTGAAAGATTTTTCTACAGTATCAACAAGAAGAATACGGCCAGGTTTCAGGCGATGCTGGAAAAAATGGAAAGAGAAAATTTACAAAAGGTACAGTCAATCATTAAAGTGCTATTATGTATATGTAAGTAGGTACATGTGTGTAGGTAAGAGTACATACATACATATATATATATTTATATATATATATATATATATATATATGCCATATTATATTGGCAAATAATCTTTACTTTAAAGTATGTGTGTGTGTTGTTTGTGTCTGTATTTGTTCCCCACCACCACTTGACAACTGGTGTTGGTGTGTTTACATCCCCCATAACTTAGTGGTTCAGCAATAGAGACCAAAAGACTAAGTACCTGGTTTAAAAAAAATAGTACTGGGTCATTTGACTAAAATTCTTCAAGGTGGTGCCCCAGTATGTCTGCAGTCTAATCACTGAATCAAATAAAAGAACACACACACACACAAATACATGCATATAAATACATATATGCAAATACACCTCATTCTGTTTTCTAAATAAATCAGCAAGAATAATTAAGTTACCTTCATGACAATCTCTGAGGGGGGTATGTCGACGACACCCACTTCACTGGCCATGTACATGTGGTTGGATTTGGTAACATAGAACCTGGATGGCCTCAGACCATTTCGGTCAAGAATGGCTCCAATGTAACGTCCATCAGTGAAAGTGAAGAGAGCTACAATAGGAAAGAAAGAAACAAAAAAAACAAAAAAAAACGTTTGAATAATGTGTGAAGTACTACAAGCTGACCCCCTTCCATTGCTGTTAATTGACCCCTTAAAATCAGGTCAGAACTGGGATTAGTGAGATGAGAAAACCAATCACTATGAAGAGGTGGAAGAAAGTATCTTTGAAGTTTGTATAGTTTTTTTCATTGTAAAACCCTTGGCTTGTCTTGTGTATCATATGTGACCCACAGGATAGATTTGCCTGGTAGCCATACATCATATACGATAGACATTACCAATTTCTTTTTTCCACCACCAGAGTAACTTAGGACTTAGGACTTACTAAGAATGTATGAAACAATGGCTAATTAAAAGTCTGAAAACAGGCATGGATGGTTAGGGCAAACTTATGAAAATGCTTTGGACTGGCAAAGAGTTGACTCAAGTTCTACCTTTATCAAGCAGATTTTGGTGAAGGAAAATCCCAGCGATAACCACCCTGTATTGGAACTGTTATCTCAAACTATATTCTTCCAGAGTGTGATTTGAAGGAAATTTGGTTGCTATTTCTAGAACAATGAGTGCTACATGAATCCAAACATGAAGTGAGGGTCAGATCCATGTACTTTGAACATGGAGTGTAAATTGATGAACTGTAAGGGTTGAAGATTTACCTGGTCCATCCCATGGTTCCATTGTGTGGGCACTCCATCTGTAGAAAGCCACCTTCTCTGGTAACATGTTTTTATCATTCTGCCATGCTTCAGGTACCATTGTTATCATAGCCTGAAATTTAGAGAAACTACAATATATAAACAATGATCATCATCATTACCATGATTGTCATTACCATTGGCACCATCACTCTCATCATCACTAACTCCATAATCATTTTCACAGGGATCACCAACAACTCTGCCATCATCATCATCATCATCATCACTGCCACGTGTGTCATCATCTCTGTCACATCATCATTGTAGTCATTGTCATCATCATCAGCATCGTCATCACCATCATTTTTTAATGTCCATGTTTCCACACTTGCATGGATTGGACAGAGTTTATCGGGGAAGAATTTCTAAGGCTGGAATGCCCTTCCTGTCACCAACCCACACTTGTTTCCAAGCAGGATAATATTTCCCCACAGTCGGACATATTTTCATGGAAAATAGGAAATAAATGACATTAATTTACAACAATCATGCAATGTCCAGACAAGGGCACACACACACACACACACAGCGGGCTTCTTTCAGTTTCCATCTACCAAATCCACTCACAAGGCTTTGGTCAGCCCGAGGCTATAGTAGAAGATACTTTCCCAAGGTGCCACGCAGTGGGACTGAACCCAAAACCATGTGGTTGGGAAGTAAGCTTCTTACCACACAGCCACGACTGCACCAACATAATTATTCTCATTGCGATCACCACCATCATCACCATCACCACCATCTTCGCTATAATTGTCATGACCACCTCTACCAACACCATCTCTATATATGACTACCACCATGTTCCCTGCTGTCTGTGCTTGTCGCTGCCATCACCGTTTGACAACCGGTGTTGGTGTGTTTATGTCCCTGTAACTTAGTGGTTCAGCAAAGGAGACTGATAGAATAAGTACTAGGTTTAAGAAATAAGTCCTGGGGTCGATTTGTTTGACTAAATTTCCTTCAAGGCAGTGCTCCAGCATGGCCACAGTCAAATGACTGAAACAAGTAAAAGAATAAAAGAATATACAAATATAAACACACACACACACACACACACACACACACACACAACTATCAAGTCTATATCAAATTATAAGGCTTAATGTTGTTTTGCAAAATGCATATGTTTTACAAAATGCAACTTAACCCATGTGCTGATGTAGTTAATACCTTCAAGTGTCTGTGTGTACCATGCAGCTGCGCGCACACACGCACAAAGGTATGCATACAATATCTATCAAAAGCATTGCATCAAATTTCGTGGTTTAATTAATGGTATCTTCTAAGTTTAGTGTAAATTAGATACTTATGATGACGTTGTATGTTTGACTCTAAATACTAAACATATGCATATCATATACATAATATGCATATTATACACACATGCCTATCAGTCTTATCATTAATGGTGTGAAACTGAGTAATACCATCTGGTTGATAACTAATGAAGAATTAGGGACCTTCTGTGTTTATCTTCTGTCTGTTTGTGCACTCAATATACGTTTTTTTTTTTACTTTTCATTTGTGTATTTACTATACATTTTTTACTTATTGTGTAACAGAATGCAACACACCTTGGCTTTTACATATATGCTGGGGTCAATTTGTTCTACTAAACTCTTTAAAACAGTGCCCCAGCATGGCCACAATTCAATGATTGAAACAAGCAACAGGTAAACAGTATATGTATTTATGCATACACATGTACACATCCAAACACGCATTCACGCACACGCACACACAATATAGATGTACTTTTCACTTAAGAGAGAATCTTTCTGTTGCCTGCAGAAGTAAAAGTTCTCTGACCTTCTTCCACCCTGTTCTTATTCTATCTACTGGCGATTAGGTCATTTAGGTAACAAGAATTACCAGCAATCTTTATAGAGCCTCCGGAGCACTAGAAAGAATTTATTTCACCAGCGCGCTGACTACTAACTATACCTGTAAACCTGTTGCAATGTCCTTTTCTGTCAACCTGTCTGTGAATCCACAACACCTATGGTGCACCCATGGTTTAAATAGGACACACAGTACAGAACTCCTACCAATTCCTTTTCTGTATATTGAGCACAGCCATTTCTCTGAAAGGCAGCTGAATCCTGTCTGCTTTTCTACTTAATAAAACTTTTGACTTCTCTAAAATTATCCTGAGGTGGCTTGCTTCTACATTTAGCTTCCACATCTGGTATGGTTCCTCCCTAAAGTATCCAGAGATTAAGTTGAAAATGATAAATACTTATTATTTTTATATTTGCTAACATGGGTTGGTTGAGACATCTTGTGAGTGTACAGAGGTCCTCTCATCTGCCTAGAAGAACAGTGATGAGCTGTCTAGCTTATAGCAGCATGGGAAGCAGACATGAAATGACGATGATGATGATGATGATGCAAAGAGTATAACTTGAAAAACATTATCTCAAATTACAAGGCTTAATTTACTACTACTTTCAGAAATATGCCTATGTTAGATGCAAACATTAGCATAGTCAACATTTTCAAGCAGGTGTGTGTGTGTGTGTGTGTGTGTGTGTGTGTGTGTGTGTGTGTGTGTGTGTGTGTACATGGTTGCATGTGCACAATATCTGAAAAGTATCATGTTGAATTAGAACTTTTAATATTATTTGAGTTAACATTCCGGTCGTTAAACGATGATGATGATGATGATGGTATATACATACATATATACATACACACACACACACACACACACACACACACACACACACACACACACACAGAGGATTTAAATATGAGCTGCTATTTAATTGTGAATATTAATATAATTTTTCATGGGATGAATTACATTTTTTTGTTGATCCCACCAATAACAAAACAGTACACAATACATACATACATACATACATACATACATATATATACATATATATATATATATATGCCTTTTACAGAGTACCTTTCTCTGTCATATATGGTAGTCTCACTAGGGGTAGATGAATGGCTTATGAAAGCAGTCCAGGCCATGTACAGGGGTGCTGTTAGCACATTATTTCATACCAAGTCACTCTTACACTCCCATTTAACTAAGTGACAGAGAACAAAATTGTTTAATGACTTATAAACATTTAATTAATGCGCAATTAATTAATGTTTTCTAAAGTTGCTTGTACTGTAGACCAAATTATGAAGAGGAGTTTAAGGCTGCTAATGATGATGATGATGATGATGATGATTATCACTATCATTACCACCATAATTATAATTAGCACATTACTACTACTATCACCATTGTCACCACCACCTCCAACACCACCATTCCAGACAACCAGTGAGGAACATAGCTACAATTCTAAACCTGTACACATGATATCAGGCAAGTAAATATAATTTTACCTCAGGCAATGATTTATTTCCGGCCATCATGAGGAACTCCAGAACATTGTCAACACAGCCAGAATCTGACATTCCACTCTCCACAACAGGGTAGAGAAGTTTCAACTTGTCCCCAAAGACGCTACTGGACATGGTACCCTCACGAGCATGCATCAAGTTCTTGTTACCCCGCAGAGTATTGATCTCGCCATTGTGGGCCAGAAACCTATACAAAGAAAATATAATAAACATTGAACGTTGGAGAGAGTAAACATTGGATTTTTAGGATGGTAGACATTGAGCCTAGAGGAGGTTGGGTTTTGAGAAGTTAAAACATTGGGTCTTGAGAAATGTATATGTTGGGCCTTAAGGTAAGTAAACATGAGACCTAGAGGAAAATAAATAGATGTTTAGGAGCCAAAAGGAGGGAATAAGAACTGGGCCTTGAGGAGTATAAACACTGGACCTAGAAGTGAGCAAATAATGGACTTAGAGAAGAGAAAACATTGGAACATGAACTTTGATGTAAGCAAATATTGGGCCTTGAAAGTAAATGCTGGGCCTTCAAGAAAGTAAATAAATATTACCCCTTGAGAGAAGTAAACATCGAACCTTGAGGTAAATACATATTAGGCATTGAGAGGAGTTTAAATATAGGGCCTAGAGGAGAATACAGGACCTTAAGGAACCCAGAGGAGAGAATGCTTGGCTTAGAGGGGAGTTAAAATAGGGCCTAAAGGAGAATAAATAATAATAATATTGAACCTTTGAGGATGGGATCTTTCCCAACTGGGTACTGTATTGGTTGAAAACCTGCTGTGTACAAGGGATAAGTGTGTTTCAAAGTTTGGATCAAGTAAATCTTTGTAGTACAACCATAATTGACTTGTTGTGAACAGACCCTATAAAAAAAATAGAGAGAGCAAAGAGAAATATGAAATAAGGAATTTATTTTTAAATCACTGTTAAAAGGAGGAGTACTATAGTTATAAGCAACATAAATATGTACAATAGATCCACTTATATACAGCAGATAAATAGAAATACATGACAGACGTAGAGCAGATGTTAATACACACTACATAACAAACAGTAATACGCAGATGGTGAAGAAATGTACACAACAAATGCAATAGAAGTGCACATAGATGCACAACAGATGTAATAGCAATACATGCAAATATACAACAGATGTGAAGATTACAGTACACAACAGATGTAAAGACTATATGACAGATATAAAGGCTACAGTACACACGAGGTACACAACAGGTGTAAAAACTACAGTACAGAAGGCATACAACAGATGTGAAGACTACAGTGCACAAGAGACATACTTCTAGAATAATGGTAAAGATAGTATCACCTTGTAAACGATGGTGGCGGTAGAGAGGCTGCAGATGTAGAAGCGGTTACTCTCCAGCTGGTCAGGAATGTGATGTGAAGCATATTTCCGCAACAAGTAAAGCTATAAAACAAAATATTACAAACACCTTTAGTATACAATAAGTGAAGACATTTTAATAATATATAAATATTAATTAGAGACACTTTAGAAAATAATTAGATGAATGGACAATAGATTGTTGGTTTTCTTCCCTACGCTCCAAAGTTGGAGAGTCAAGCTTCTGAACTGAAAATAAAATTCTGAACTTACTTGCTTTTCAAACTCGGATTTTTCAAAGCTGTCGCCATTTTTGTTAATGATGAAGACCTGAAACCATCAAAGCAATTTCGACTTAAAATACTGGGATTAGTTTTGTTTTGGTGCAAAAAACAGGTTCAAATATTAGAGAGATGACAAGGGGGTAAAGAGAGGAAATGGGGTGCGAAGGAAGATGGGGGTGAGGAGGGAGAAGAGAGGGGTACGATACAGGAGAATGGTAGGGGTGAGGTGGGGAGATAGGGAATATTGGGAGAGGGATGATGTGGATGGGTAGGGAGAAAGAGGGGGGCAATGGAGAGAGATAGGGAGAAGAGAAATGGGAGAGAGATGGGAGAAGAGGATAAGGGGGAGATTGGAGAAAGAGGGGGAAGGAGGGGACGACGGGAGAGGTTTCAAATGAGTGACAGTGGATGTTTG
>NC_069002.1:3665983-3673381 GCF_001194135.2 Octopus bimaculoides | reverse complement strand
TTTGATAAATGTATTTGAAATGTTTTTGACAAGATGCATTAAATAAAACTTCATAATGGAGAGAAAACAAAAAGAAACACACACACTCTCTCTCTCTCTCTTTCTTTCTTTCTTAACCTTAAATAGTTGAAGAGATTTTGTTTGATATGATGTAAAAAAACAAAAAAACAGAGACATCAGGTTGCTTGATCTGCTAGAAAAGCAGCTAAAAGTCTCGTATGCGGTGGCTTCACTTGTTAGAAACAGTAGCCAAATCTCCCTCAAATCACTCCCTACTGTCCTTGAAAAAAAAAAAAAAAGAAGAAAGAAACTTTTTGATAGTGCAGCCCTTGATACACTATGTCTGAATTACTAAATAAAAGACAGTATGGTCATGGCTGGAATGTCTTTGATCAGAGGCTTAACCTATCATTTTCTAACTTATGAAAATGCTTTGGACAGGCAAAGGGTTAAATAATGAAAAGAAATACTTGATAACATATTCTGATGGGTTAGTCATGGTCAGAAGGTTCTTGATCATAGATCTGTTTGGTCAGTGTTAACCCTAAAGCTAAACGACAAACCCATAGGAAATTACAAGATAATCCGTGCAATAAACATATGGCCCCTTAGGCCCTCATTCAAACATACATTGATAAACCAAGATCTCACCTGTTGGATAAATGGTTCCTTTTCTTTTGCAACTTGTCCCAGGATTTCAACATCAACATCTAAGTTGCGCCAACACAAAATCTGATAAAAAAAATGCACAAAATGGTCGAAAATGGATTAATTGTAATTTATCTATTTACATCTCTTTCTTTCTCTGTCTTTAAATATATATGTATGTGTGTTTGTGTGTGTGTGTGTATGTGTGAAGGCATGTGGCTTAGTGGTTAGGGTATTTGGCTTGTGATTGTAGGGTCACGAGTTCGATTCCCGGTAGAGCATTGTGTCCTTGAGCAAGACACTTTATTTCAAGTTGCTCCAGTCCACTCACCTGGCAAAAATGAGTTGTACCTGTATTTCAAAGGGCTGGCCTTGTCACACTCTGTGTCATGCTGGAACTCCCTGAGAAGTATGTAAAGAGGGACGTGTGTCTGTGGAGTGCTCAGCCACTTGCACGTTAATCTCACGAGCAAGCTGTTCTGTTGATTGGCTCAGCTGGGATCCTCGTCGTCAGAACCAACAGAGTGCTCTTTATAGGTGGAGGCATGGTTGTGTGGTAAGACGTTAGCTTCCCAGCCACATGGTTCCAAGTTCAGTCCCACTGTATGGTATTTTGGTCAACTATAGTCCAGGGCTGACCAAAGCCTTGTAAGTAGATTTGATAGACAGAAATTGCAAGAAAACTGTGTGTGTGTTTGTGAGTGTGTGTGTCTTTGTCGTCTCTCTCTCTCTCAATATTCTATATTGAAAAAAAAGAGGCAGTCAGAATGTTGGATAATTCTTTATTGGTGCTGTCATTCATTTATTGAACTCAGCAAAATCAAAATGGTAAAAACAGAATATTTCATTGTTCATTTATACAAATCGGATGTTTTTTTTTTTTTTTTTTTTTTTTTTTTTTGCTTTGTTTAGAAGAGGAGAAAAATATTTTTGTTTTTTTGGAAAAATATTTTTCTCCTCTTCTGAACAAAGCAAAAAAAAACAAAAAAAACATCCAATTCGTATAAATGAACAATGAAATATTTTGTTTTCACCATTTTGATTTTGATGAGTTCAATAAATGAATGAAAGCACCAATAAAGAATTATCCAACATTCTGACTGCCTCCTTCTTCTCAAATATATTCCCAAGACACTGCTTGTATGATGGTGACATTAACTACCACACACTGTCAAGACAAGATACAAATAAACACACACACACACACATTCACTCCCATACATTACATATATACATGCATACGTACATACATACCTCTCTCTCTCTCTGTATGTGTGTGTGTGTGTGTGTGTGTGTGTGTGCATTTCCATACACATTAATTCGGTCTATGCAGTCTCCAATAACATTGTAAAAATACAGCAACATCAGACCAGATTTTAATTCAGGGTCAGCAGAGCCAACATAACAGCCAGACATAACATCAGAAATCTTCAGAAATAAAATACAGTGACTCTATTGATTCTAAAGATATGACAGCATCAAAGATGGAAGATGATACACTGCAAGGGGAGTCTTCTGAGATAGCTTTCATCTGATCTGGACTTTCAAAGAAATTGATCTTTCTGTTAAGGTTAACACACGCATGCTTACAAACACAAGCACACACACACACACGCGTGCACACATCTGTGTATGTGTATAGACAGATTTTTTTTTTCATTTAATCTATTTCAATCATTGGAATGTGGCTATGCTGGGGTACTGCCTTGAAGGTCTAGATCAGGGGTTGCCAACCTTGTTTGACCATTGACCCCCTTTTAGCCACTTCTCTAGCAAGAGAGACGACTGCACTGGTATGGGCATGTGATGCATATGGATGAGGACAGCTGCGTAAAGAAGTGCCGATCTCTAATTGTGGAGGGAACCTGTGGTAGAGGTAGACCCAGGAAGACAGGGGACGAGGTGGTGAAGCATGATCTTCAAACGTTGGGCCTCACAGAGGCAATGACTAGTCACCAAGACCTTTGGTGATGTGCTGTGCTTGAGAGGACATGTCGGGTCAAGTGAAGTCGTAGTCATGGCTGATGCCGATTTCTCGTAACTGGCACCTGTGCAAGGGGAACATGGAAAGCACCTTTTGAGCATTGACAGGTGACTGAGACCTTTGGCAATATGCTGTGCTTGAGAAGAAGACCCATCAAGCCAAGTAAAATCATAGTCATGGCAGATAGTGGTGTCATGCAAATGGCACCTGTGCCATTACACTCTCAGGGTGGTTGGCATTAGGAAGGACATCCAGCCATTTAAACCTTGCCAAATCAGACCGGAGTCTGGTGCAGCCTTCCAACTTGCCAGCCCCAGTCAAATTGTCCAACCCATGACAGCATGGACAACTGATGTTAAGTGGTGATGATGATGATGATGATGATGATGATTGTTATTATTTTCCTGCGTCATTTTGAAATATGGCAATTATAACTGTTGTGGTCAATTTGATAAAGGATTTTGTTTTATCAGATGTGATTGGATTACCATTATCATCATCATCATCATCACATTTCTTCTTATCTTTTCAATTCTCGTATTATTATTATTATTATTATTATTATTATAATAATAAAGAGAGAATACATATGCTTGATGCATTTATCTTATATCTTTACAGACAGAGCACATATTGAAAATTTTCAATAAAGTTTTCATGTAAGATTTATAAATTTATTTGTTTTGGTATCAAAATTGAGCCATAAACATAAAATCATGCGCCTGATTTCATTGAAATAGATAGTTAATTCTGGGATGTCCTGTATATATACATTTGTGTGTAGATAAATCTCCTCTTAGACAAAAAAACAAACAAAAACCAATGTTATTTAATTACATATTTCTGTAAACAAGTAATGAATACTTTGGGGAACAAAGATATAATCAGTTATAAAGTTATGGCCAACTTTTTAAAGAAACATCTCTCTGTTTGTTTCTCTGTCTGTTTGTCTCTCTCTCACTCACACACACACACACACACACACATTAAATTGTCATTTATCATAGTTCTTATTTTGTTCTCTATTGTGTGTGTGTATCTTTTCAGGAAATTTTGGGTAACAAATTTGGTTGATTTAGCAGATTTAGTTGTCCTAGATTACTGTAATTTTAGTACACCATTACTATACATGTTATAAATAGACCTGCTGACTTTTGTTACACCAGATTGAAGAAAATAGCTGTAAAAGCACTTTGAACACACCCCACCAAACACAGCTTGTCACAAGTGACTAGTTTGCAGTTGGGACATTTGGAAGCTTTCTATAAAATAAAGACACTATAGAAACATAAAAAATACTCAAGAGCACATAGTCAAGAAGCAAGTTTCATACCATGAGTAGATTAAAAAACAATTTTATTTTCAAGTACAATGAATTTGGAAGATGTATTCTTTACCTGAAGGTTGAAATCTTCCACCATTTTAGTAAACGAATCCTGAGCTTGTCTTCCATCAGTTTTATCCATAAAAAGGAGACCTGTGGCATATTTTCCAACCTCTGGAAGCGTCACACCTTGAGAACTCCTGAAAGATGAAAATGGATAATAATAATAAAATGAGATACAAAAACAGATTTAAAGATTTTTAAAAATTATATATAAATGTGTTTGTTTGTGTCTGTGTGTGTACATGTCTATGTGTGTATTCAGGTGGTGGTGGTGGTGCAGGGAGACCGAGAAGAAGTTGTACACGTATTTACCAAGTAACTTTATTAGCAGCATCAAGACATTATGATAAGGGCAAAATATGAGCGACTCCAATCATTGCTTAGCTACAGTATCTGCTGCAGACTGTGTACTTTTATAAACGGCCATTTCATTACCACCACCAGAAACATGTTTATCATAAATACTACAACAGCCAAGTCTAGACATCACAAAGCTACCACTAGACCAACACTATGTAACACATAGTTAAGAACAGCTGACTCTACCTAACATATAACCACCATGAAATAAATTTATTTAACTCATTGCTAACACTAACCAACTCTATTTAACACAAGGCTATCACCAGCCAACTCTGCTCAACCCAAGGCTACCACCAGCCAACATTACCCAACACATAGCTATCACCATCCAAATCTGCCAAACGCAGCTCCAACCAGCCAACTCTGCCCAACACATAGCTACCACCAGCCAACATTACCCAACACATAGTTACTATCAGCTAACTCTGCACAACACACAGCTACCAAACCAACAACAATAACTTACTACAACATCAACATCACCACCACCAACAACAACAGCCACAACTCTCAGTGACTTTGCAATGCAGTAAATAGGTTGAAATTTCTACTTACTTCAGGTCCTGTTCGTAAAGTTTGTGAGGAATGGCAGTGAGAACACCGGCGCCATCTCCAGTGTCGTTGTCACAAGCACATGCACCTCTGTGTTCCATTCGCTGCAGCATGGTCCGAGAATCTTGCAACACCTGTAAGATTGGGGGAAAGAATGGAAGGAATATACAAAAAATATATAACATATATAACAAATATATAACAAAAAATATATAACATATATAACAAATATATAACAAAAAATATATAACATATATTCCAGGTTCAGTCCCACTGCATGGCACCTTGGGCAAGTGTCTTTTGCGATAACCTCAGGCCAACCAAAATCCTTATGAGTGGATTTGGTAGACAGAAACTGAAAGAAGCCCGCAGTATATATATGTATGCATGTATGTATGTATGTATGTATGTATGTATGTATGTATGTATGTATGTATGTATGTATGTGTGTGTGTGTGTGTGTGTGTGTGTGTGTGTGTGTGTGTGTGTATATGTTTGTGTCTGTGTTTGCCCCCACCCAACATATTTTGACAGCCAATGCTGGTGCATTGGCAGTTTGGCAAAAAGGGAGAATAATCCAACAGGAGTTATGTAGGAAGCTAGGATTTGACCATATTGGTAAATGGTATGAACGTGAACCTAGCAAAGTGCTAGAAAGTAAGAAATATAAGATGCAGTTGAATTTTAACATTCAGACCGACCGAGTAATAGAAGTTAGAAGGCCTGATTTAGAAGTAGTAGATAAAGAGAATAGAAAGTGCCAGGTAATTGACTTTACTGTCGCAAATAACGAGGAAGTCAATATGAGATTTATAGAGAAAACAGCAAAATACCAGGACCCAGCCACTGAATTATTATAGAAGCTATGGAAAGTGACAGTAAAATGTATCCCTGTAGTTATAGGTGCATTAGGAACTGTCCCTAAAGATCTGAACAGAGGGATAGAGGCAATAGGCATAAAATTTAGCTTAGTGCAGCTCCAGAAAACAGTGTTATTAGGGACAGCTAGAATACTTAGGAGGGTTCTTGGCATCTGAAGTTACTTGTTGGAGCCCAATGCTAGGAATTTTTTCCAACGGTTTAATCTGATGTCCATAAATGAAATAATGATTATTATTATTATTATTATTCCACTGAGATGTAGGTTGGAGGAAAACACTTGTTTTCCAATTTTCCCTATCCTTCATGCATTCACAGACACTCACAGACACTCACATAGATACTGGCTTACCTGGTTTGATGCAATGCCATCAATGCTGACGACATAGCCAACTCCGCAAGAGTCTTTCTCATATTCGGGGTCATAGAGACCCACCTTCTTCAGCTCCTTCAGTGTCATGGTGGTGGTGGTGGTGGTGGTGGTGGTTCAGAGCAAATGTTGAGGTAGTTTGTGGCGTGTGTGGGGGGGAGGGGATTGTCGTGGGAGGGCAGTTAATATGGCAAGCCAAAGAAAAGAGAATCGGGGACTTTTAGTTGTGTAAAAAGTTGTATATATATTAAAAAAAAAAAAGAATAAAAATAAAAATAGTAAATAAATAAAAATAGGAAGTCAGCGGTCAGGTTCCGAATAGAAGAACAGTCCGAAGTGAAGAATAAGAATCAGGAGCCGTCAGGATTTCGTCAAGAGCCACTCTCTGCAAAGATATAAGCAACATAAACTTTATAATTGTGCAGGTCTACATAATATATATACATATATATACACACACACATACACACATATATATATATTGAGATTACACTATCATAGATGTTAGTAGGAATGAAAACACTATCAATCATAGGTGAATTCCCGCATTCGCCCTTGAGGAACATGCAAACAAACACACTCCGTTCCTATCCCAACAGTTAGTCATGATAATGTCTGATGATAATATTATATCTATTTACATACTGTGTTTAATCATGTTACTATTATTATCATTATTATTTATATTATTATAATCATCATCATCAAAGCTTTGTGTTTATACTGGATATTGTGATCAGTAATAGTGCTAGTGGTAGTATTGTATACTTAGAATTCTCACTAGTTTCCATTCATTCTGTCACAGATTTTGACCTCTTTTTGACGATAAAGTATATCTATACACATACCTGTACATACAAAAACACACACTCAACTATATACATGCGTGTGTTTGCATATATGTGCATGTGTGTGCGTGCATGCACACACATGTTCAAAATTAATGATGACAATAACAACAAAGAAAGCAAAGTGAAAAACAAGGGGTAATTAGTAGTCGTAGAATCAATGAATGATTAACAAAGCAGATGTTTCTTTGATATTTCAAGCTGAAGCTCTTTGTTGGAAAGATGGAGAGAAGAAAGAATGCGGAGGAAGGAAATAAATGACAAGTAACAGAGAAATATGTACTGTACTATGTCAATATGATATACTGTAGTGTGTGTGTGTGTGTGTGTGTGTGTGTGTGTGTGTGTGTGTGTGTGTGTGTGTGTG
>NC_069002.1:3658979-3664946 GCF_001194135.2 Octopus bimaculoides | reverse complement strand
ATATATATATATATATATATACACACACATACATACACCATGATGAATATCATATATATACATACTGTGGTGATTATGTGTGTGTATAATATATATATACCATGATTATATATACCATATATATATGTGTGTATGCAGATATTTAGGCATATGTATAGATATATGTGCCTCTGTTTACCAGATCAAAGACAAACAGGGCTCAAAGTAGAGACAAATCATTTACTCGTGTTTTGATACAATTAATGCCATCATCATACCATTAAACAACTACCTTAGTGATGGCCATGGTTAGACTGATGCATCTAAACCGTACAAGCATGAAGAAACAGATGCCGAGCGGATGATACAGGTTATGATAATATAAACATGAAACATTAGCTGCCAATACTCAACCAGATCTAAAGAAACAAGAAGGGTTGTGCAAAAACTGTGAGTCCTAAATAGATAAGTTTATTTGTATCAGAACTGAAGAGACAGATGATGATGTAGCATGTGGTATAAATATGAATTGATATTGGATTTGAGAGAGAGAGAGAGAGAGAGAGAGGGAGAGATGCAAGTGTGGCTGTGTGGTAAGAAGTTTGTCTCTCAATCATATAGTTTTGAGTTCAAACCCACTGTGTGTGCGTGTGTGTCTACAAATGCTGAACATGTACAGAGTATGGTGCTAGCCATAAAACCCTGGCTATTTAATCAACACACACACACACAAGCACACAGATATATACACCACTCCAACTCTGCCAAATCAGCCTGGTATAGCCATCTGGTTCACCAGTCCTCAGTCAAATCGTCCAACCCATGCTAGCATGGAAAGCAGACGTTTAAACAACGACGACGACGGTGCATACATATAAAACCATCATCATCATCAATTAACATTCATGTTTCATGCTGGAATACTATTTATTATTATAATATTTATTATTATTATAGTGAGATTGAACTTGAAACCATATCGTTTTTTATAAAGCAATATCCCATGTATCTGCTTAGCCATCTCTGTAACTCCTTTTCCATATTTATTTTGAAATAAATCCATTTTATTTGAAAATGTTTGTATAGTCATCTTTTATGGTAAACTTACCCTTAGATATTTGCTCCATTTTATTTAAAATCTTATTTTCCTTATACTTAGAAAAATCTCTAAAACAATATCACTTTTACTCTAATCCCAAGATATATTTTCGAGTTCTTATTTATTTCTTCCAATTAATTACTTCATCTAAAGTTATTATTTTTCTTTTCCATCTTTACCTAATTTAATTCACACCAATTACTATTTTTATTCAACATCATACTGCTATAATTAAATTTTCAATTAGTGCTATTTTTAGCAGTCTCTAATCTTTATATACTATTTTTGAATAGATAAAATTTAACTCTTTAATTTTTTTGTCACTATTTATCATTATCATTTATTATCATTATCATTATTTAATATTTCATTTCACCTTTACACAGTTTTCCAATTTTGAATTCATCCTTTACATTTTCACTTGAGTTTTTTTTATCTATACACAAACTTAATGTATGTATATCAATATATATTTATTCCTTTCGTAATTTCCTATTATCTTTCAGCACAATTTTGATTTCCTTCCAAGTGTTCATTCTAAATATACTTCATTACTGAACTTTTCCCTTTATATAATCTGGCTAAATATTAGGTTACTTTCAGTAGGTACAGTTATATCTCAATTTTAGAATGTTACTTCTGAACAGTTTTCTGTAGCAGTGGTTAGTGGGAAAATGTTAGGAAATTTCTGACAATATTTAAATTAATGCTAATGAAAGATTGGATGTGAACCGGATTGTCTTACAGGGCCTGTCCTCACAATTTGAAGGTGATGGAGGAGATTTTTTTGTTATATGAGAAGCATTAGTAAGCATTAGAGAAGTTGCTTCCGTCTTCCAAATTAGAAGACATTTGCCCAAGGTGCCGCATAGTGGGACGGAACCTGAAATCATTTGGTTGCAAAGTGAACTTTTTAACCACAGAACCATACTTACACCTAAGATAAATTGGAAATTTTATTAAAAAACTTTTCTTTGAATATCTACGCCCTAATTTTACAGGTATTCTGTTACTTTGAATAAATATATTCTAAGAGAAAAACGAAAGCAAAAATTGTGACCTCATGAAAGCAAGATTTCAATAGAATAAAGACAAGTATTTAACAAAATGGCTACGTGTCTGCTTGCAGAATTTTATATCATCTTTGTGTCGAATCTTCAATTGTAAGAACGCAATATGTCTGTGTTACATGGTTTTGAAGAATAAATGAAAAAAAAGAAAAACATCAATGTTACAAGTGAACAGACAGGAGCAGATGTGGAGGTTTAATGCAGAAACCAATAATTAATGCACAGATATATAGCTGCATCGTTCGAGTCTTTAAGCTCCACTGCTACTTTGCACAGATTTCGGCAACGCTATCAACAAGAATTTCATTGAATTTTGTGGCAAATGACATTGAAAGGAATTGAAGAAGATAACAAAAAAATGCAACAAGAAAAAAAAAAAAAGTCGCAAAAGAAAAAAAAAACAGAACGAAACAAGAAATAGAGAGAATAAAAAAATACAAAAAAAAAAATCAGAAACAAAATAACAAAACAAAAAAAACAAGAAAAAGAAAAAGCAGAGAACAAAAACCAGAACTGCATTCATGATTGATTCAATAAAAATAATTTAATAACAGATTTGTTGAATTTGAATAACATGACATTTGTTTATTTTTTCCTATTTTTTTTTTCTGTGTTTGTTTTCTTTTTATTTCTGGATTTCTGTTGTTGTTGTTGTTGTTGTTTAACTACTCTTTAGCTTTTCTCAAGACAAACCTGTTTACACACACACACACACACACACACACGTGTGTATTTATATATATGTGTGCGTATGTATGTGTGCAAGACGGGTGTTAAATGATGGTGCTTATATATATATATATATATGGATATATATACATATGTATATATATATATATAAACATACACACACACATATACACACACATTCAAAAATAAACACCTTTCATGATACGGTTCTATGTGAGAGGACACTACTCATTAATACAATACCCAAGCAAATTAACTGGTTAAAACTGGCACAAGACATGTCTACTACACACAAGATTTACTGTATTTTAATGTGTATAAGGAACCCTCAAGTTTTTGGGGCTTAAAATTTGGAAAAAAGGTTTTGTAAAGGATCATAATAATAATATATAAATTTATACTGACATATATAAACACACATACACACAGGTGTGTGTGTGTGTATGCATGTACATATGTCACTGTGTGTTTGCATGCATAACACAAAGATGATCAATATCCAATCTGCCACCAGAAAAGTAGTCACAGAGACAACAGGACTCTATGGAAACGGCAAGTGTTGCAGGGATTAAGTCAAAGAAAACTTTCATAAGGCTTGAATGAACAAAGCTGACATCAGGAATTTATGTCATCTCAAAGAAAATCTATATGCAATAAACCACATATGAAGCATCAGTTCTTTGGTCAAGTCTGCAAGCTGAGAATTGGACTTGGCAATCAATTCCGCATAATGTTCTTCATTCCTCCTCCCCCAACCCCACCCAAACTAATCTCTATAGTCTTGCTAGACTGACAGATGCCACCATAAATATGTCTTTTCTTTCATCTTTCTAGTCATTGAACTGTGGCCATGCTGGGGCATCACCTTGCAGGGTTTTAGCTGAACAAATTAGTCCCAATACTTATTGTTTTTTTCAAGTCTCGTACTTATTCTATCAATATCTTTTGCTGAACCACTAAGTTACTGGTTGTCAAATGGTGAGTGGACACACACACACACACACACAATGTGTTTCCATACAGTTTTTGTTTATCAACTTCATTTACAAGACATTGATCAACCAAGGACTATAGTAGATGACACTTGAAATCTTGGGGGAGGATCCAGTTGAATAGATTGACCCCAGAATATAACTGGTACTTAATTCATCGACCCCGAAAGGATGAAAGGCAAAGTCGATCTCGGCGGAATTTGAACTCAGAACGTAGTGACAGATGAAATATCACTGAGCATTTTGTCCAGTGTGCTAATGATTCTGCCAGCTCACCACCTTATATAATAATAATAATAATAATAACGATAGTAATGATGATGATGATGATGATTTCATTTATTTACCGCAAGGGGAAAGGATGAGGGAACAATACAAAGACAGACATAAAGTGTGGGGTTTTACATATAATGAAATGAAAGAAAAAAGTTGACATGGTATACACTGAAAAAAGGGACATATGCATAGCATACAAAGGTAAAAAGAAAAAATAAGTGGCAGAAAGGATGACAGAGATGATGATAATAATAATAATAATAATAATAATAATAATAATAATAATAATAATGATGGTTTCAAATTTTGGCACATGGCCAGAAATTTGCAGAGAAGGTCAACTCAAATTGACTCCAGTGCTGGTAAATTATTTTATCAATTGCAAAAGGATAAAGAGGCAGAGTTGACCTTGGTGGAATTTGAACTCAAAACACTGCAAGGCATTTTTATTCAGCGCTCTTAAGTATTCTACCAATCTGCCAAGGGCAGAAGCAGGTGAAATACGCCAGAGGACAAACAACGTAAGATAGTGTGCGTGTGTGTGTGGGAGGGAAGGATAAGAAGGATAGGCGTGTAGGCAGTTTTTAAGAGAAGCTGTTTCATTTCCATTAGTGTCGAGAGGAAAATAACTGTCTTCATTTCCTCTTTCTTTCCCTCATTTCTGCCAAGGAAATAATAGGAAGAAAAAGAAAAGAAAAAAAAGAAGAAAAAGGTGAAGAAAGACCCAGCTTGATACAAGATAAGAGATTATGTAAACAACAATAACAACAACATTATGAGGAAAATTGGAAGAAACGGGATGAATGAACTGAGAGAATTCTTAGAATACAATGCTGTAGTAGAAGTAGTAGTAGTGGTGGTGGTGGTGGTGGTGGTGGAGCAGCAGCAGTAGTAGTAGTAGTAGTAGCAGTTGTTATGGTGGTGGTGGTAGTAGTAGTAGTAATGGTGGTGGTGGCAGTGGTAACAGTGGTGATGCTGGTTGTAGTGGTGGTAGAAGTAGCGATGGTGATTGTGGTAGTAATTAGTGATGGTGGCTGAAGCAGTTGTGGTGGTGGTGGTAGTAGAAGTAGTGGTGGTGACACTAGCAGTACTAGTGGTGGTAGCAGTAGTAAGGGGTAGTGGTAGGAGGAGAAGTAGCAGTGATGGTAGAGGTAGCGATAGTGGCAGTAGTAGCAATAATAGTGGTGGTGGTAGTAATAGTAATAGTAGTGGTGGCGGTAGCAGTGGTAGTGGTTGCAGTAGCAGTGGTGGTGGCAGTAGCTGTATTGTGATGGTGGTGGTAGTAGTAGTAGTAATGGTGGTGATTGTAGAAGTAGTGGTGGCCATGGTAGTTGCAGGATGTAGAGAGCTGTGTGTATAATGTAGTAGGTAAAGGGTAACGTATATAAAGCAGTAATGTCTAGAGAGAACCATGTGTAGAAAGCTGTGTAGAGAGCAATCTATGAGGGGGTGCTAAAAGACCTGGTTGGAGGCCCAACTTTCCAAGTTCTTTTATAGAGCTTAGAAAAACTGAAGGACCACTGCAATAAGTGTGTGAATCCTAGAGGGGAATATGTTCAATAAAATCGCAATTAACAGATCCACCTGTATTTTCTTTTACTCAAAGTCAGGAACTCTTCAGCACTTTGTAGAGAGAGCTATGTGTATAAAGCAACAGTGTGTAGAGGGTAGTGTGCTGAGCACCATGTACACTAAAAGCAGCGTGTTGAGGGCAGTGTGTACATAGAAGAAATTCATTCATAAAACAAATTCGGCGAGCTGGCAGAAATGTTAGCATGCGGGGCAAAATGCTTAGCAGTATTTCGTCCGTGCAGACACACACCAAGATGTACAAACACTGGGTGAGAGAAAAGAAAGAAAA
>NC_069002.1:3655032-3658933 GCF_001194135.2 Octopus bimaculoides | reverse complement strand
AAGTTCTTTTATAGAGCTTAGAAAAACTGAAGGACCACTGCAATAAGTGTGTGAATCCTAGAGGGGAATATGTTCAATAAAATCGCAATTAACAGATCCACCTGTATTTTCTTTTACTCAAAGTCAGGAACTCTTCAGCACTTTGTAGAGAGAGCTATGTGTATAAAGCAACAGTGTGTAGAGGGTAGTGTGCTGAGCACCATGTACACTAAAAGCAGCGTGTTGAGGGCAGTGTGTACATAGAAGAAATTCATTCATAAAACAAATTCGGCGAGCTGGCAGAAATGTTAGCATGCGGGGCAAAATGCTTAGCAGTATTTCGTCCGTGCAGACACACACCAAGATGTACAAACACTGGGTGAGAGAAAAGAAAGAAAAGAGAAAGAAAAGAAAACAATGAGATAGAGAGGGGGTGGGGGTGGGGAGAGAGAAATCCTTTGATAAATGCCTGCAATCATTTGTAGATCATCATCATCATTAGCATCATCAGTCAATCTCATTGAGACACCAACAATGTGGTCACTCGATTGGTTAAAAATCACAGCCACCTTACCCCCCCTCTTCCCCAAACCACACACCTAGCAAATAAGGACACATTAGAGTAAGGCAATTATAGATGTAATTATATAACTGAATAAAAGAAGAGGTGGGCACAACTGGAAAGTCTATGATCACATCTGCTTAATCAAAACAACAACTACATAAGGTCAATAATGGTTTCAAATTTTGGCACATGGTACTTATTTTATTGACCTCTCAAAAAAAAAAAGAAAAAGAAAAGCAAAGCTGACTTTGGTGGCATTTGAACTCAAAACGTAAAGTCAGAAAAGATGCCGTTAAGCACTTCGTCCGATGTGCTAATGGTTCTGCCAGCTTAATGCCTTCCAAAGTGTTAATAATTCTTTCTACTATAGGCATAAAACCTGAATTTTGTGGAGAGGAAGCGAGCCGATTACATTAACCCCAGTGCTCAACTGGTACTTATTTTATCACAAGTCCTTGCCTGGACTTGTGCCTTGCAGGGGAACTTTCTATGTGCAATCCTACGGTCATTCTATTTATGGCGACGAAGTTTCCTGGGGGCTAAATGACAGTAACATTTGTCTTAACCAGGACTGCTATATTATGTTGGCAAATAATCTTGACTACGTTGTTTAGATGTACTTTTATTTTAGTTGTTTACACTATTTTACGCTTGTTTACATTCTTATATTCAAAGTTCCCAAATGTCCTTATTTAAATTACGAATGATATTCCTTTCGATAATATAATTACAAACCTTCTTTGCAGACGATATTTTCTGTTTGGTTGACACTAATTTTCAAATTACTGGAGTCAATTGCTCTATTCACAGAGACGTATAAACTAGCCGATCGTAAACAAGGGAATGGGTAAAAACACACCCACACGATCTAAAGTCTGGCCAGGTGTCTTTGCTGTGAATGCGCGAGTGGAATCTTTAGGAATCTGCCCATCTATGATAGGAAATAAATCTAAACCCTCTGAATTCTCGAACTATATGGTGTGGGGGGATCCAGAGTTAATCTTTGTCGCCGGAATTTTAACAAAACAAAACAAAAAAAAATCAAAGGTGATTTATTAATACGAAATTCAATATCGGTAACAGTTCAGTTTACAGGCTAAAAAAAAAAAGAAATGTTTCTTAGTGGAAGTACCTGATTGTTCTGAGCAGACTTTGACATCATTAATTCAACGACGGATTCTGACAAGGATTCACGTAATAAATGATGGCTGTCGCGCACCTGTGCACTGTATACAATAATTTCATTATTATTGTATCATAATATCGGAATTTTAAACGGTGGCGTATACACCCACCAGGTGGTTGTACATGAAGAAAACCTCGGAAACATGTGGATGCATGTTAAATGCAGATTATGCCGTCAATTCGGCACTTCAGAGGCTTTGTTCGTTTCGGATTTGCACAAATTTATATTGCGTAATTATAAGAGAGGAATAAAATATTTGCTCACTGTTTCGATGCTGTATGATTAAAAGTAAATCGACTTACTTCCCTTTGCTTCCTTAATTAGTTACGCCTCCCTTAATTTTTTTTTACGCCCGTAAACTGAACAATTGCCCCCAATATCCACTAAACAATCATACTTTTTCCAATTTTTTTTTGCTAAAAACCTTCCTGGTTACCTCCTTCGTACTCCCGAAAAACATCGTAACCATTAGTCGAGCCGTTTGACTTTGAAAAGGGAACAGACAGACAGGCGGACATGTAACAAAAGCATCTTTAAATGATTATTCCCGAGCATATTCACCATCTACTTCAATTACTGCCTCCCATTTTCTTGGCAGACGGTCGGACCGTCATTTTAAGATGTTTTTGTTAAAAAAAAGCTACAATAATTGTGCACCAACCCAATATTAAGATGTATATATATACTTGGCCTAGGGCTGTAGCAGGAGACAAAGTACCACACAGATCGAACCTGAGACCCAATGATTAGGAAGCATGCTTCTTAACCACACACCCATGCCTAATAGAATATTCTACAAGGAGAGTGGAGAGAGGTGTTCATTAAAATAAATCTTAGCTGTTAATTCATTAATTACTGCATGAACTTTCTAACAGAGTCCTACATGTGTCAACCTTCTGACTTATTTTATCCATTACCAAAACAGAAAGATGGTCAAATGGGTACCGTATCCCATACAAGGTTCTGTGGTGATTGCTAATTGAAGGAGTACCACACCAGCACCAGCACTGCCATTTAGTAATTTTGATTTGACAAAACTGACCAGTTTTGCTGCAGCCTTTAGGACTAATTTCAGATCTTGGTCTTGGTCTATAATAGAAGACACTTGCCCAAGGTGCCATACAAAGGGACTGAACCTGAAACCATGTGGTTGGGAAGCAAACTTCTTACCACACAGCCATGCTTACACCTAATTCGTTTCTCTTAATTTCATTTTGTTCCTCTTGTTGCTTTTTAAGATGAACTTGATGCAGGCTGACACTGAGAAACACTTCTTTCTTTCGTGTTGCTTGACTTCTGTCTATTAGCACTTGACTTATTTATTGATTTTTAATCATTTATCCATGGGGGATGTAAACAAAATGTGATTTATTGATTATAGAAAATTATGATTGGCCATGCTATTATCTTCCCTACGCATGCATTAGAAGAATCACTAAACTATTTAACACTAATATTCTGCACTATTTTTAGCAACCACTTCACATTTATTGCTACCTAAACTGGAAGTGATTGAAAATTATCACGAAACATTAGTTTGAGTTTCCTAATTTCACTCGTTCGCTGGAATATTTTCAGAATTAATATTCTTACATTAAAACTATGTACTTATTATTCAAGCAGAATTCACAGCCATGTTACTTTTCTCTACCTGTCTGTGTGGCTGTGTGTATGCAATGTGTGTACATGAGTGTATGTGTGTGTTTTTAAGGTACATGGCTTGGTGGTTAGGGTGTTGCACTCACGATTCTGAGATCATGGTTTCACTTCCTAGCCCGGGTGGTGCATTGTGTTCTTGAGAAAAACACTTCATCTCGCGTTGCTCTGCAGTACTGCCTGACTGGCCCTCGTGCCGGTGGCACATAAAAGCACCCACTACACTCTCTGAGTGATTGGCGTTAGGAAGGGCATCCAGCTGTAGAAACTCTGCCAGATCAGATTGGAGCCTGGTGTAGCCATCTGGCTCACCAGTCCTCAGTCAAACCGTCCAACCCATGCCAGCATGGAAAGCAGACGTTAAACGATGATGATGATGATGATGATATATATATATATATATATGTATATATATATATATATATAGGAATACTGTATCAAATGTATTCATAGTGGAATGCCTTTGGTTCTATATCCATTTGATCTTGCTGACCTAGGACTACACACCACTGTCT
>NC_069002.1:3653707-3654147 GCF_001194135.2 Octopus bimaculoides | reverse complement strand
TATATATATATATATATATATATATATATATATATACACACTTATTCCTAATAACTTAGCAGTTCAGCAAAAGAGACTGATAGAATAAGTACCAGACTTTAAAAAATAAAAACGATTTCTGGGATCAATATGTTTGACTAAAACTCTTCAAGGTGGCACCCCAGCATGGCCACAATTTTAATGACTGAAATAAATAAAAGATAAAAAAATATGCATATATAGATTTGCACATACGCTAGCATATATACACACATGTATATATATATATATATGTATATATATATATATGTATATATATATGTATATATACATGCACACACATATATATGCATGAGAGACAGACAGACACACACAGAGAAGTAAATATTGATAGACATACATAAACACACACACACACACACACACACACACACACACACACACACACACACACACACACA
>NC_069002.1:3636332-3653209 GCF_001194135.2 Octopus bimaculoides | reverse complement strand
TGTGTGTGTGTGTGTGTGTGTCTACTCTTTCCTGCCTAGACATGTCTTTGTTATTCAGGAACAGGAGATCGTTACTAAACTACCTGATCCATAAAACAGAGGAGATAAGGTTGCTTCCAAACCTCAAGGTATGGACAGAAAATATCAACAGTGGCATTATACCAGGGTGGAAGACATCACCCACATCAACAGCAGCTTGACACAGCAGCTGCAGGCCTGGAGAGGTCTCATGGCAGGCCCCGTAATGGCTGGCTGTGATTGGGGAAGATCTCCAGAGGCTTGGCATCTCCTTGGGGGAAGCAGAGAGGCTGGCATGGGACTGCCGCCAGCAATGAAGAGCACTGGTGGACCTAGTCCACTAAGCTGGGATGACCCCAGCCCCATCAAGCAAGAGCATGAAGCAGCAGCAAGCAAACCCGTAATACTCCTGGTCACAAGTGTATGGACGTGAACAGATTCACATTTTCAAAATTACAATGAAGGGGACACTAAAAATTTGTTAAACCTTCTAAAGACCCTCTGTTTGAATTTCCCCAAACAAACATATACACACAACCATATGTGTGTGGGTAGATGGCATACGCACCAATATGGTACAAAAGAGATATGTACACACATGTTAAACAGGCAAGGATATCCACACATAATCTTACATAGACACACTAACTCTCTCATACAAATCGCTGGAATTTTCTTGATTGAAACAAAAAAAAAAAAAGCATAGCCATTTTGTTAGTGATTGGGTTGCATTCTACAAAGAACTTAGATAAATTTCAAAGAAAAATGTATGTATGTGTGTATGTATACACACATATAAACAAATACTAATACACATACACACACATATTTATACACATACTTGAATGAATTTCAAAGAACAAGGAGAGAAATATTTCTTTCTTTTACCAGAAACAATATCATTCTTATCCGCAGCTTGACAAATATTAATTATCGCTGAAGAGGAAAGTTCGATGTTCCGGACTGATTAACAGTTTCTATTAATTAAATGGCGTGTGTGGTATAAGAGAGGTGAGAATGAGAGCAGGGTGCAGTAAGAGGGGTGAATTAGAGAGAGGGGGGGAAGGGCGGTAAGGAAGGTGAGAGGTGATAATTAGGTTGATGAAGAGGAGAGCGAGAGATGGGAATTATAGAGGAAAAGATGAAGAGAGGAAAGAGAAAAATAGTGGCATCTGTGTATATGTGTGTGTGTGTGTGTACACATACACACACATATATATATATACATATATATGCACATATATATATGCACATGTATGCACACACATACAAACATAAAAGAGAGAAAGAGGGAAGGTTGAGAGATGATGTTTAGTTTTGGGTAATTGGTTTTTAATGAATAGACATGAAAAAAAATTTCTAGACACGAACCAAACAAAACACTAAAAGAGCACACACACATATATTCATAATTATATATATACATTTTTATATTGCTATTCACACACTACAATACACCCACCCCAAATAATGAAATAGCCTAATACCCTCAGATATGTGTGTATATGTATATATACACACACACACACACACACATATGACCAGATACATACTTGCATTCAAAAACATACACATTCTTCAACAAAATGCAGATTAAAATCATTCCATCACTTGCACACGCATACACAGATATGAAATGGCGTCCTAAGCAGTCATAAACACTCATTAATCGACACGTGTACACATATAGAGCTTATAATCTTCTTAAGTAGCATTATATAATTATATCAATCAGGAACAGCAGACATTTTATTTGATGGTAGCATTTTGGTCAGGAGGGAACAAAAAAGAAAATATTTTGTACAACCATCACGCTTCTGCTTCTGTTTTAATGTGTGATAGGCAAAAAAGCTTACAATTGTTGATTTTTATGTTTGTTTCCTTTCAGTTTTTTGTTTGCTTGACATTGCAATATGCTCTATCAGCATATAAGAGGGACATTTCAAATTTAATGTCCCCCCCCTAACGAGTAATTCTTTTGAGATGTGTTTCAACTGGACACCTTCCTCTATATCTGTGTATCACGATCATTTTCATTATGGTTGCTGACAGGATCTCATAGGTTGGATATTATCAAACCATCTGACCCAGTGATTCTCAACTAGGGTCCATATGAGATCTTTGAAGGTCCACACAACAAAATATTAAATTGGGGATCCACAATGGTATTTTAAGGGCCCCTGAAAAAAATGTTGTGTTAGATGTATCTCGTATTGGTTATGTATTGTACGAAACAGCTGGGTTTCTTTCTCTAACATTTTTACGTAGTTCAACTTACATCAGTTTATGTGTGCAAAGCAAAACAGGAATTTTAAAAGAAGCTTCTACAACACTAGTTTTTAAGCATCGAATGACTGTTGGGATCCACTAGAATAAAATAGTAATAAAAAGTGGTCCACAGAAAAAAAAATGGTTGAGAACCCCTGATCTAACCCATGCCAATATGGAAAACGGATGTTATCTATCTGTCTGTCTGTCTGCCTGTCTGTTCGTCCGTCTGTTTATCTATCTGTCTATCCATCCATCCATCTATCTATCTATCTATCTATCTATCAATCAAGACAGACAGACAGGCAGACAGAGACAGAAGTACATAGACTATAAAAAGTGAGGAGGTATGAGAGGTGAATGTATTTATTAATCCCTTGATACCCATAGGATTATGGCCATTTCTCAGCCTTCATCATGTAAAACAATTTCAGTGTAGAATAAATTTCTTACATGTCAGCATTAATATTCATGCTATACATTGCACAATACAATTGCTCAGTTAAAAATCAATGCAGATATAGAAGTCTAGCTGCTTCAGATCATGAGGACAGCATGGTTATATTAATGTTTCAGCTCTGCATATACAGACAACATCATCCTTTGTAATGGGAAAAAAATTTGAAAAACTCCCATCAAAACAGAGAAAATTCAACTTATGAAGGCATGCTATTCCAAAAATCTGCCAAGGTATTTTATTGTGAAAAATTGCCTGGCAACAACAGGATACTCAGCTAGTATATTCTCTGATTCTTTTATTCTTTTACTTGTTTCAGTCATTTGACTGCGGCCATGCTGGAGCACCGCCTTTAGTCAAGCAAATTGACCCCAGGGCTTATTCTTTGTAAGCCTAGTGCTTATTCTATTGGTCTTTTTAGCCAAACTGCTAAGTTACGGGGATGTAAACACACCAGCATCGGTTGTCAAGCGATGTTGAGGGACAAACACACACACACACACACAAACATATACACACACATACATATACATATATAAATATATGACAGGCTTCTTTCAGTTTCCATCTACCATATCCACTCACAAGGCTTAGGTCGGCCCGAGGCTATAGTAGAAGACACTTGCCCACGGAGCCATGCAGTGGGACTGAACCCAGAACCATGTGATTGGTAAGCAAGCTACTTACCACACAGCCACTCCTATGCCTAAGTCATACAAAATTATAAATTTTAACAAAAGGGGCCACAGATTTATAAGGGAGGAGAGACGCTGAAGTATTGTGATTATGGTGCTCCTTTCTCAAGGGCATTAAAGGCAAAAAGTGAAGTGAAATGGCAGAAAAACAAAACTAGGTCAGGATATATATATAGTAAATTATTGATTAAAATTAGGTGATGGAGACAGGAAAAGCATAAGGCAGAATATCTAAATATAACTATATAACTGTTGTTTTATTGTATAGATTCTTCAGTGCTGGCCACTCCCCCGCTGTTTATGGAACTTCTTGGCAAGCAGCAATATATAGAAATATGTTGGTAACATATTGAAAGCTTAGTTTAGTACCTCCCATGTTTCTACTGGTACATATATATATATATGTGTGTGTATATGTATACATCTAATACTTCTGTGCATATGTATATATCATCATCATCATCATCATGTATGTATGTATACACAAGGCCAGCAACTTTTTTGTTTGTAGAGGGGTGAGGTGATCATCCTGCTGTTTAAACTATGATATATCAGGATGTGTGGCCTAATGGTTAGAGTATTGCATCCACAATTGCAAGATCATGGTTTCAGTTCCTGATCAAAGACAATCCAATTGTGACCATCCCTGCAAGACCATGGTTTCGATTCCCACACTGAGTTGTGCATTGCTTCAATCCACTCAACTGTAAATAAGTCACTCGGAAACTGCCAGGCATCTCATTCAGAGGAGAATGTCGTGGTCTTCGTCCTCATCATCATCGTTTAACGTCTGCTTTCCATGCTGGCATGGGTTGGACGGTCTGACTGCAAACTGGTAAGCTGGGGAGCTGCACCAGGTTCTGATCTGATTTGGCAAGGTCTCTACGGCTGGATGCCCTTCCTAACATCAACCATTCCGAGAGTATAGCAGCCGTTTTTTACATGGCACTGGCACAGGTGTTATTGACCTGACACCAGCATTGGCCGTGACTACGGTCTCACTTAGCTCGACAAGTCTACAAAAGCACGGAATATTGCCAAAGGTCTTGGTCACTAAGCGGATGTTAAACAATGATGATGATGATGTAAAGGTTTCCTTTTATAAGTCCGAAGTTATTCAAGTGGTTGAAAAAATGGACAATATGTATCGTATATATGAGCGTGGATGCCAAGCAAAATATGTCTTGTGATACACAGGACTGGCAGAGGGTTAAGGAAGGGTTTGGCAAATGGTCAGTGTCCTCCTGAATCCTCTGGATTCATGATCGATGTACCTATTGAACCTGTTCCCTTTCACCTAATAGGCCCTGTGGAGATGAGATGAACTGCAAGGAAGGGGCTGTGACATCAACAGACAAGGGGCACCACCAGAACATGAAGGGGGAGAGAGGAAGTGAGGGAAGCAAGCCCAGGGTTGTCCTCTTTCGGCCTAGGGCAGTCATGGTGAATGGACGTGAGTGGAGCAAGCTAGCAGACATTGGTAGTAGCAGCTGTGAACATTAGATGAGATGGGAGGGCACGCGTTTGGACATAATGCAGCTGGACAACCAACAACGAGAGGTAGGTGAACAGTATTTTATTCTCTGCATTACAGTTTCCTCGTACCACAGCCCCAGGTGGTACTGATGATGTAATTTAGAATAATCTGCTGGGGAAATGACAATTTTTTCAACAACAAACAACATTAGGAGATAAGGACATTGACATGAGAGTATTTTCTGAGAAAAAAAAATATAATTATTCACAACGAAGTGTCATTGTGTTAATTATTAGTGTCATTGTCATTGGCGGTGGTGTAGTCAGAGTAGTAGCAGGGTCACTGTGTGATCTCAGTGTAACCTTGACAGACAGAAAGTTCAATATTTAGAATATTCCGAGAAAATTACTTACAAATGGACGGCTTTTTTCTTATTCTTTTACTTGTTTCAATCATTTGACTGTGGCCATGCTGGAGCACTGCCTCAAAGGATTTCAGTTGAAGAAATTGACCCCAGGACTTATTCTTTGTAAGCCTAATACTTATTCTATCGGTCTCTCTCTTACCGGACCACCAATAAACTTTGAGAGAAAGTGAAATATTTTCCTTTTTTTGTTTGTTTTTGGGAATGGTGGATCTCGAAGCAGATAAAGCTATAAATAGTAGCATGTAAATATTGGGTTAAGAAACCTTTTGGATCGAAAAGTTGAAGGATGCCCTTGGGACTCAAACCCCTGTCTCTTGTTTGTCTCCCACCACCACCACCACCACCACTCAACAACTGGTGTTGGTTTATTTACGCCCTTGTAAATTAGCAGTTTGGCAAAAGAGACCAACAGAATAAGTAAAAAATTATTATGTACTGGGATCGATTTGTTTGATTAAACTTTTCAGGGCGGTGCTCCAGCATGGTCACGCTCCAGTGACCAAAACAAGTAAAATGTAAAAAAGAAAAACAAAGAAGATTACACTCGCATTCACAGCACTTGCTTTACCACATTATTGAGATTACCAACAACAACAAACTATGAGCTCTACTTCTGCCATCGCAATGGAACCCCTTCCTCCCACCAACAACCACACATGCACACACCCAGTCGTAAAATATTTTAATAGCAAATCCTGGAGCAACGAACGAAGTGGTTTCAATGGTGATCCATTGAGATAAGAAAGAGAACAAAGTAATTGTATTTTTAGAATGTGAAGAGGCTACCAACACCGATAACATTACTACGGTATCTAGGACAAACACAATAATATTAGCATTCTCTCTGCTTTGTCTATAAATCATTACTAAACTGACGAAAATCAACTGTCAGCCTAAACTTACGGACTGGATTGCCCATATTCAATTCACTGCAGGATGAAGGCCTCAGCATGTTCTCTCCATTAACTAGGGTCTGTTATGGAGGTTATGAATTTGAGCCTGAGATCATACTGGTTTGATGAGCCTGACGAAAATCAACTGTCAGCCTAAACTTACGGACTGAATTGCCCATATTCAATCCACTGCAGAATGAAGGCCTCAGCATGTTCTCTCCGTCAACCATGGTCACAAGACTTTGATCAGCCCAGAAGACACTTCCCTGTTGTGCCACGCAATGTAATTGAACTCAAAACCACACAGTCATACCTGAAAGAACGCATTGGATGATGTGGTCTTTGATCAGTGATGGAAATGGAGATGCAAGCAAGGGGCTCAGTGATCCCTTATGAGCCTATGCTACGAGAGTGGGGACACTCAGGGTGTCCAACCTACCCTGGTCCTTCCGACTTCAACCTCACAGAGCTTAATGTATCCCTAATACCTAAAACCAATTTCCATCAATGTCTTAAATACATAGATAGTATCTGTTTAGAAGGTGGAACGATGATGGTTACATTTGGAATGGACTGGAACTGAAAAAAATTTAAAATTTAAAATATAGCAACAACATGTCCCAACTTCTTCTCACACCACCACCACCACCACCGCGGCCACTGTTCCTGCCAGCACCATCATCATCATCGTAATTAGTTTGTCCTATAACACCCACATACACTAGAATCACATGTCCAAGAGACAAATCCTGCACAATCTCTCTCTCTCTGTTGTCACCACCACCACCACCACCACCACCACCATCACCATCTTCATCACCATCACCATCACCATCATCACCATCATTATCAATCTGTCCAATAACATGTACATACAGCATAAACATGTAACCAAACGATGAATCCCTTGTCAGCTTCTCCCTCCCTCCTCTCTCTTTCCCTCTTTCATTGATGCTACCACTACCACCACCACCACCATCATCATCATCATCATCACCATTAGCCTGTCAATAACACCCACATTTGCCAGGAATATGTGTCCCAGCAACACCTAAAAATATGTGTAGGATGGACGTCCGCCTACACAGCATATGAACCACCATTGTTGTAGTTGCTGCTGACGTCAGCACAAATTGTCATGCTCACGCGCATATGCACAACATATACACTATGTGTGTATGTGTGTGTTTGTGCATATTGTATGTGAGTGTATATATATGCATGCATGCATGTGTGTGTGTGTGTGTGCGTGTGCATACATAATATATGACATACACAACATACACAATTTAGACATACATACAACACACACACAAACACATGCTAACAACATACACAATACATAACATGCATACACACACATGATATACTTTTACAAGTTCTTTTACAGGGTTCAGAAAACCTGAAGGACCCCTGCAATAAGTGTGTGAATCTGAGAGAGGAATTTGTTGTATAAAATCATAATTAACTGATCCTCTTGTAATTTTCTTTTACCCAGAGCCAGCAACTTTTCAGCACCCCCGTCTTATGTGAGAAAGACATCCTTGACAACATCAGGTACAAAATAAAAGTGACATAATAGAGAACTGTGTCATTCACATTTCTTTCACAAGAGAAAAAAAGAAAACAGACCATATTGATTATTGAATCATAAAACACTACAGAGGATATATTTTCTAACTTTATGAGATATATTTTAACTTCCAGATAGTTACTAGAAAATTCATTTGGAAGCTATGGGTGAATAGATGTGTTGGCTGTGCAGTTAAAAAGTTTGTATTGCAATCATGTCGTTTGGGGTTCAGTCTCACTGCATAGCTCATTAGGCAATTGTCTTCTATTACAGCCCAGACAGACCAATGTAGTGTGAGTGAATTTGGTAGAAACTGTGTGTCTGATGTTGTTGTACACCGCTGGTCACAATGCACTTCCTTGCATTGTTGTGGCTTTTGAATGATGCCACCCCATACCCTGGTTGAACACGCTGGCCAACAATCTCCTTGAACGAAGTGCCCATCTATCTCAAGGTTACCCGTTCACAGCTGAGTGGACTGGAGCAACGTGAAATGAAGTGTTTTGCTCAAGAAAAACAACGCATTGCCCAGTTCAGGGATTGAAACCACAATCTTATGATCATGTGTGCAACACCCAAACCACGAGCCCCCACGTCTACATGTGTTTGGCACGTAAAAAGCACCCACTGCACTCTTGGAGTGGTTGGGAAGGGTGTTAGGAAGAGCATCCAGCTGTAGAAACCTTGCCAGACCAGACTGGAGCCTGGTGCAGGCTCCTGGCTTGCCAGTCCTCACTCAAACCGTCCAACCCATGCCAGCATGGAAAGCAGACGTTAAATGACGATGATGATGCGCCCACATACCTACGGATACACATCTCAAGTGTGTATGATGGACTCACCCGTCAAATTTAACGTATGAATGTTCAGCTGTTGCCGAATGACCTGCACAAATTGGCTTGTTTCTAGTGACCAAATGGTTCACTCCTGCCATCAAATCGACGTTGCCTGAACAGGGACCCGGTGTACCACGTGTCTGGTGTCGAAGTGATCTCAGAGCGAAGTGAGACGAAGTGTTTTGCTCAAGAACCCGACGCACCAGCCAAAACACACAAAGCCGCATACACTGGACACGATCTAATAAAATCATGGACAAACTGCAGCCCGCGGGATTTTCTGAACGGCACACCTAACGAAAAATTACCTTGAAATTTTTTTAGGTGTGCGGCCCACCTGATGATGGACCATGTGTCTCATGCGACTCGCTTCTCGAAAAAGGTTACCGTTATATTAGAGTCTGTTATATAAGCTGTTATATACACTGAAATATAAACACACGCTCGAACAATATAAAAATGTACGCCCAGAACATTGAATACATTCAAATATATAAAGAGACATACATACTCTCAAATAGTATATAATATATACGCAAACACGAAAAAAAACCATTCAAATATTACATAAATACACATTTAGACATTATATATATATATATGTATGTATGTATATGATCAATGAAACATGTAAACATACTCAAATAAAAAATAAAAAAATGTATTTGTGTACAATTTTATTTTATTAGCTGCGATATATTCCATGAAAATTAAGATCGGGACAATCTTTCGATAGCCGTACATGAAAAGTGAAAGTATTATTTTGGTAATTTCCATTAAAAGAATTTCTTTCTTTCTTTTTAATTTTTTTTTTTAGTTGAATCGCTTCTTTATGTATTTTTTTGGTGTATGTTTTATGTGTTTATGTGTCTGTGTATGTATATTTGTGTGTATATATGTACTGTATATGTGTATTTGCGTTTGTGTATACACATATACTTACATACACAAATATACATACATACACACGAATAAGCATATACATACATATATATATATATATATATATATACAAAGAATAAACAAGCAATTCAGTCTAAAAAAAAATTTTAATCAATACCTTTACATACAAATATACATACAAGCACCTAAAGACACATACATATATTTACATTCAAACATATACATACGTACACGCACTCATGAACATATAGAATATAAAATCACATTAAAATACAAATTCAAAACCGAAGACAATGACAAACGTGAACGAAGAAAGAAAAAAAAAATGAAAAAGCGGAAGAAATTTTTTAAAATCAATTAAAAAACATTGAAGACAACTGCGTTACTAGGAACAGGTTCTGTCAAGGTTGACTTAGCCTTTTTTATCTTTCGGGGTTGATAAAATAAGTGTCAGTCGAGCACTGGGGTTGATGTAATCGATAAGTCTGCCATGCCCTAAATTTCAGGGCTTGTGCTTATATAAGAAAGGATCGATAGAAAGGTACATGCAAATGCGTTATATAAACGCAAACACAAACATTATTATATAGACACACGCACACATAAACGCGTTATATAAACACACGCAAGCATTAAGCACAAACAAACGCATTTATATTATATATTATACACATACACAAACATTTTATAGACAGCAACGTGTTATAAAATAACACAAGTATTAATTAAACAGAGGCACAAACACATAAAAGTGTCGTATACAAATGCACAAACAGTATATGAATACACGTACAGACAGGTGCGCGCACACAAACACATGTAGCTACACAAATTCATAAATACTCTAACACAAGCGCTCTATAAACACACGCATGCATAAAATCAAACACATGTACACACACACACTAACATATTACGTAAACACACGAAGACATTAATTATATAAACGCAATTGTCACATTATAATGAGACACGTCGAACACACTCGAACATATAACCACAAAAAAAACCCCGATTTTAGATTCCAAAAAATCCTATACTTCACTCAAACGTTATTAACACGAACTCAACATCAACCTCACACTCAAACTACGCACTCAGGCTTTATATTAACATGCAGGTGATGTACATACGTACACAATCATGAACGTTATATTGATTTTTTTTTAGAAACACAAATACAAGATCGAAAATTTATTAGCTTGTCCATAATATTTTACTGGTATTTTATTTTCTCGACCCCAGAATATCTGAAGGATGAAAGCAGCAAAGTCTGCCTCAGCGGGATTTGAACTCAGAACGTAGGGAAAAAAACGAAGCAACCAAAATATCATGTAATTTATGCGATGCCCCTAATGATTCTGTTATCAATTACCGTTCGGCCTGCGTAAAGAGGGAAGGTAGTCTAGTTAGTCACGCGTCAAGCTAGAAATAGCAGCTAAATTTCCACTTAAATAACATCCAACCGTCTTGAAAAGAAACAATGAATATATAGAAACATTGTTGCTGGTAATATGGTGTGGTCGTGGTGGAACGCCGGTGATGACTAATCGACCCGATCTAAAAATAATAATAAAAAGTGTGGAGACTTGTACATCCACAAAATTTATTTTATAGTTATATACAGCATATTATAATGACCTACACGTGTTTCCGCTGCACCGACAATATTGTAAGTTTGCATTTGCAACACTGAGTTGGAATATATATACGTGCGGAAGGCGTCTAAGTCATGGAAAAGATGCACTCATATATCTACCAATATAGTGGGTATATTATCCGAAATATGTAGTATCATATATCCACCACGACTAATATTACCAATCGGTTTCGCGCAAGGAATACATGGAGTGTCAGGTAACAATCCGATCATATAACCTTATGCTCATCAGAGCCGATATGGAAGTAAATATCTTCTTATAAAAATTATTCTTCCACTTTATGCTGTAATCCGTGGCGCTTTCTTTCAATTTCATTCCATATCGGTCAACTCTGATGAGCATAAGGTTATATAATCGGATTGTTACCTAACACTCCGTTGTATTTCTTGCATGTAACCGATTGGTAAGACCAGCCGTGATGGATATATAATACACACACACACATATTCCGACGCCCATGACAGACGAATTTCGTCTGCTACAATCTGTGTGGTTTTATGCACCAGGTGTCTATATGAGACGGTTTCTAAAGGCTGATAATTCAGTATTTGCTGTTCTAACAAGACATTCGTGTTTAGTTGGATCTAAAGATTAGCAATCAAAATTAATACTGCTTCTGTCGCCAATAATTAATAAATGTATTGTACTTTTACAAGTGTACCAGTGACTTCGAAGTTTTGGCCTGCTAGTCTCCATCAGTCCAATGGTGTCATAACTTCGAAGTCACTGTCACCAGTCTTCTTCACAAAATGTAATAAACATGTACCTTATAAAAAGTATTGAGTACTCCTTTAGTTTAATGTAAGATTGTATTTATTGTAGCTGGACATTCTGCAGGCAAAATCATTAACACGCCGGACAAAATGATTAGCGGCATTTCTTCCGATATTACGTTTTAAGTTCAAATTCCGCCAAGGTCGACTTTGCCTTCGATCTTTTCAAACTCGATGAAGTAAGTACGAGTTGCGTACCGATGTCGATGTAATCGACTGGCCTCTTCCATTCCCCAAAATTTCAGGCCTTGTGCCTATAGTTAAAAGGATTCTAACTCGACATAAAAACAAACCTGAAAACACACACACCCTATGCATGTATGTATGACCTCTGTTGGTCCGAGTTGATCACGAGTATAAATGTGGACAATTCCGCCAATGCACCACCATCGGCCGCGAAAGGGTGAAAGATAAGGCCGACCTTGGCGGGATCTGAACTCACTGCATAAAGAACCAGGACAAACAATTCAAGGCATTTTGTCCAACGCTCCCGTAATTCTCTTAATCATTATATAAATACACTGAAACAATTTCTACAGTACAATACAAACAGCTTCAATATACTGAATGAAACATAAACACACACATATATCTACAATCATATTGGATATAGAAACACACAAATATCATTATTACAACACACACGCGCGCGCCCTCACAAACACATTCCACCCCACCACCACCACCATCTCCACACTGACACACACTTCTGTGCGTTTTCAGTATTCCAGAAAGCTATTTACGGATATTTCGAAGAATTTCGGTAAATAATGCTACTGGTTCCTTTCTTTTATCATTATACCAAGTTTTACCCTCACACACGCGCATACATACACACACTATAGTAAGTACCCCTCCCCACAACATACACACGTGACAAACTCACACCTACACACACACACACAACTCACATACACTGGCATTCATTTCGTTAACTACACGCATATTCAAACACACCCTTAATTATACATTCATGTACAAGACGGAGACAGGTACTCCCACATTGAAACACTCGAATATGTAAACACTACTGTACATGCGTATATTATAAATATATACATTCAGACAGACGGACAAACACACATGGTTACATAAACACATACAGATAGTTTACGTCGGATTTCTGTTGATTTTTTCTGACACCTTCCAACGGTGAAAGGTCGAAATAGAATGTAAAAATAGAGACAGACAGATAGGTAGATTTAATTAATTTTTAGATAGAGAGATTGATAGATAGACAGATATTTAGATAGGTAAAGGTGGGAAGGGGGAAAGAAACAGGGAGTTAGAAGCAGAGGGAAACAGCGCGAATATGAATGAGAGAGAGAGAGTGAGAGAGAGACACGTGTGTGTGTGTACATATATATACTTATTAAGAGATGAGAAAATGAAAAAGATACAGAAGGAAAGAAAGTATGTGTTTGTATAGAGAGAGGGAAAAGAAAGGTAGAAATAGTAGAGTAAAAGAAAGACTAAATATGAATAAGAGAGGTGTGGAAAAGAGAGAGAGAGAGGAAGACTGATATGAAAAGGAAGATGAAAGTGGAGGTGGGAGAAAAGTAAGTATAAACGAGAGAGAGGGAGAAAAAGAGTGAGGGAGAGATGGAAAGTAAGAGAAGGTAAAAGTAGAAGGGGGAGGGAATACATTAGAAATAGCAGGGTGGAGGGAGAAAGTAGAAGAAACATAGAAAGAGGGAAAGATAGAGGTATAGAAATAGAGAAAGTGGGAGACGGGATGTTTTAATGAATAACTAGGATCGATAATGAATCTTTGTGTGAGTGTCCATGTGTAACATATATATATTTGAGTGTGTGTGTGTGTATAAATGCGTTTGTCTCCCTCCCACATGTTGGACATGAAACAATTTGCGGATCACAAGGTGAATAGTAAGAACTGTACGGTTTACCGATCTGCTAGATATAGCAGCCAAATCTCTCTCAAATTACAACCTAGCATCTTTAAAAAAATAAAGACATGATTTTTAATGTAAAACCGGACTCCACAATACTTAAAAATAAAAACAAAATCAAAGACAAGGATGGAACGGTCATAACTAGATTGCCTTTCACCATAGGTCGGCTCGATGACAGCCGACCTGGGGCTAAACAAAACTACTACGAGCCAATGAAGGAGCCATTAATATGAGATCGCTAGAAATACTAGAAATAAAAGTTAAATCACCTTCAAATGTTTCCTTACCACCTTAGATAAAGGTCACGTTTCGTTTCATAACAACGCCTCGGATAAACCCTCGTTTTCATAGCGTTGTCTAGGAGGGGTGGTCACGACTGGAACGCTTCAGTCATATCAACTCTGAAACAACACTATTATTAATATCCTTACTATCACCGCCACTACAACTCTCCCGCCACCACTGTCACTTTCACTGCAACCGACACTTACCACACACCTACTACTACCGCCACTGCAACCCACCACTAGTACTACTACCATCACCACTACTGCCACCACACGACTACAACCGCCACTACAACATATCATTAGTGCTACTCACCACTACCATTGCAGCCACACCTACTACGACACACCTTTGGTGCTACCATCACCATTGCTACCACACCTACTACCACCGCTACTACAGTCCACTTTTTGTACTACCATCACCACTACTACGACTACCGCCACTACTACTGTTACTACTACAACTGCCACTACCAATACAACACACTATTATTACCACCACCACCACCACAACAACAATCCACAACTGTCACCACCACTGCAACTACGATAGCTATGACCACTATCACAGTAACTACAACCACAGCTAACACCTACTACTACCAATACAATACCACTACTATTGTCGCCAATAATTCCACCCCCCACCACTACTACCACCTCCACTATCACCACCTCTACTACTACCACTACCACTGCCAATACAATACTACAACTACCGTCACCAATAGTTCTACTACTACTACTACTACTACTACTCGTACTACTACTACTACTACTACTATCGCCCACACTGGGCCACCACAATCAACAGCACCATTACCAACAACAATGTACTACCACAACTATCAGTAATGCAATTACTACAAATCCACCACCACCACCACTACTCCAGTAACTACCAGAAACTCCCCACCACCACCACCACCATACTCTCTTCATCAGCAGACCTAATCTTTTTCATCAATGGGTAGTCTGTAACCTCAAATATTATATTCTTTGAGTGCTATTTGTACAGTGTGTATTAATGTGTATGGAGTGCGTCTGTATATAACGACATGTTTATGAATATACTTATACAGCGTACTGGAAGTGCGGTAGGCGTACGGACGTATGTCTGTCGTGTGAGTGTTTATACAATTTATATATTTTCAATCTATACCAGTGCTCCACAACCGGTATGCTGCAACTCATTGGTGTGCCACGAGACGACGCTAGGCGTGTCGCAGTTGCAACATGAATAGAATTTTTTTTTCCCCGATGCTTTTAATTATATTTTTAGTTCAGGTGTGTCGCCAAATTTTGAAAAGAATATAAGTATACTGCAAGTGAAAAACCACCACCACCACCTTCTTTTTTTTCATACTTGTTTCATTCATTTGACGGCGGCCATGCTGGAGCACCACCTTTAGTCGAGCAAATTGACCCCAGGACTTATTCTTTGTAAGCCTAGTACTTATTCTATCAGTTTCTTTTGCCGAACTGCTAAGTTATGGGGACGTAAACACACCAGCATCGGTTGTCAAGCGATGTTGGAGGGACAAACACAGACGCACAAACATATACACACACACACACACACACATATATATATACGACAGGCTTCTTTCAGTTTCCGTCTACCAAATCCACTCACAAGGTTTTGGTTGGCCCGAGGCTATAGTAGAAGACACTTGCCCAAGGTGCCACACAATGGGACTGAACCCGGAACCATGTGGTTGGTAAGCAAGCTACTTACCACACAAAATGGTACTACTTGAAATCAAAGTTGCAGAACTAAAAATTGAACAAACAGAAAAGGAAGGGCTGCATAAAAAAAAAAGAAAAAAAAGGTGAGACCCGAGTATGTTTTCCCATAAACATGAGAAAGATTGTAACATTGGTTTGAAATTTTGACACAGGACAAGGATACTTGGGGGAAAGGATCAGTCGACTACACCGATCCCAGATACTTCTTTTATCGACCCCAAAAGAAAGAAAGGCAAAGTTGACCTTGGCAGAATTTGAACTCAGAATGTAAGGTGAATGAAATACTGCTAAGCATTTTACCTGGTGTGCTAACGATTCTTCAAACATTAACAGGAAGCATAGCTTCTCCTGGACTTGTAACTGTTACAACACACCACATTTTGAATGTTATGATTTTTTTGGTAAACCAAGAGAGAAAAAACAGATGCAAAACATCTAATGAACAAAAGAGCCTGTGAAGCTCAAAAACCTCCAAGACTTAACTGAAAATGTCAGTTATTATTACACAGAAGATATTAAACATGTGATCAGCAACTCCACACAAAATGTCATTAAAGTACTTTCTTCTAATGTGGTATGATGTTGTTGCTAAAATAACAGACAATGTTATTCATACAAAAGACAGCTGAGGTTAAATATAGAAAATACATCTCTCATTGAACAGATTACATATGTTTCATCACAGGAAACAATGATGGAGCATTTCCATCTACATGGAAGTTAATTTCCACTAAGTAAACAAATAATGGATCTGATATAGTGCTTTAGCACAGAAAAAGAGAAGCTGTACAATTATAGAAGACAGCTAATACAGAAGTAGAGAATAACTATTACATTGTAGCGCTGAGGTTGCACTCTGTTTATATTCCAAGTTCTTATAAGTATCTTTGCTGATCATATATAAAAATATATATTACATATATATATATATATATATATATATA
>NC_069002.1:3631034-3635529 GCF_001194135.2 Octopus bimaculoides | reverse complement strand
TATATATATATATATATATATATATATGCGGTGTATGTGTGTGTGTGTGTGTGTGAGGGAAAGGAGATAGAGAGAAAATGGTCTTGATTACAAGCAACACTCGCTGTGCACTCTGTTACTCTCCTCCATTGTTGCCACACCATTTGCCTGTGAAACACACTGCTGTATGTGAAACACTGTTTCCATTAAGTGCTGGATGTCCACTTGGGAAATGGAGAAACAATAAAGACAAAGAAAACATCAATAACTCTATAATTACTGCTGCACATTTTACACACGCTTTCTTATCCCCCTTCCTTCTACCCCTTTCTATGTCTCTCTCTCTCTCTCTCATTCTACTAGCTATCTATCAATCTACCTCTTTATCTCTCTCTCTCTCTCTGTCCATTTTTTTTTTCTTAGTTTGCTATTTCTTGTCCATCTCTGTATTATTCCTAAAACAATTATTGATTAGTATTGATAAATTGAAATTAATCGTTCTGTAAGTTCAAAGGTTTATATTATATTGTGTAATATATATTATTTTATATGTAAAAAACACAAACCCATTTGGTTTGGTGTCTTGACAGTGAATGTGCAGAGTCTTCAGTCTGAGATTATGTAATATATCTTGTGATGCTATTTTATGGAATTACACAATAGGCGTGGATGAATGGTTAAGGAGTATGCTTCATAGCTATGCAGTTTTGAGGGTTCAATCCTACTACATGGCACCTTGGACTGGAGTAGTTTACAACAATCTCAATTCAACCAAAGAGTGAAATTTGGTTCACAGTAACTGACTGGAACATTCAGGGAGGCATGCTTAAAATACGGACTTTTAGAAGACAGTGCACAGTGGGATGCTATTCTCGCGGAAGCTGCCCTTTCCAGGTCTCCTCAAAGCCTCAGAGACCTTTTTGCAATTCTCCTTCATATTTGTGAGATAGCAGACCCCCTATCCCTATGGATGAAGTATAGAGATGCCCTTGCAGAAGACTTCTACCACCAAGCCAAACAGCAGTTCCCCACCCTTCATTCTGCAAATGATGCTGTCTATAACTGTACCTTGATTGCACTTGAAAACAGGATTTCTTGCATAGGTGGAGGTACCTTGACAACTTACGGGCTTCCAGAACCCTTTCGAGAAGGAACTAATTCTCTGAGTAATGAGCTAATTCGAGAAACTTCCTATGACGCACATGCCCTTACAAAGTACATATGCGAAATGAGTTCAAACTTTTTCCTGAACAACAGCATATCGTATGCACAATCTTAGATAATCCTAGATGCACTGGGAGGGACAGGAAAAACCTTTTTAACAAAGCTTCTTCTTGCAAAAGTGTGACTGCGGAAAATTATCGCAATAGCGGTGGCATCTTCCGGAATAGCTGCAACTCTGTTACCCGGTGGTAGGACAGCACATTCGGCCTTCAAGCTACCTTTTAACTTGGCTAAATGTGACAAGCCCTCTTGCAACATAAGCAAAACGTCAGACAAGGGTCTGCTTTTACGGAAGTGTCAACTCATTGTGTGGGACGAATGCACCATGGCACATAGGCATGCTCTTGAAGCCCTCAACGCTACACTACAAGATCTCAGAGATTGCTCAACTACAATGGGGGGTGTTACGATTCTACTTTCTGGTGACTTTCGGCAGACTCTACCAGTTATTCCTAAAGGAACCAGGGCAGACGAAGTTAGTGCGTGCCTCAAGTCGTCTTCATTATGGCAAAGCATAACAACGCTGACCCTTACAATGAATATGCGAGCCAGACTGCATAGCGACCAACAGGCAGCAGAATTTGCAGCGAACCTTTTGTCACTGGGGGATGGAAATTCATTTCTCAGTGATGATGGAGAAACTACGCTGTGCTCGATTTCAACAAATGTCAACACCCTCGAAGAACTAAAAGGAAAAGTATTTCCCCGTCTGCATGAAAACTACCAGGACCTTAATTGGTTATGCGAAAGAGCTATTTTAGTTCCAAAAAACAGCATGGTTAATGCCATCAACCAACAACTGGTGCAAGTCATTCCTGGTAGGCTTCATGTCTACAAATCAATTGATTCGATCCCTGACACAAATCAGGCAGTCAACTATCCCGTTGAATTTCTTAATTCACTGGAACCACCAAGATTGCCCCCTCATATATTGTCAGTGAAAGTTGGAACTCCAGTTATGCTTCTGAGGAATCTAAGCCCTCTAAAACTCTGCAATGGTACGCGTCTTGTCATTAAGTCTGCCATGCAGCACGTCATCGAAGCTACCATCATTTCTGGATGTAGAAAAGGAGAGGATGTCTTCATACCGATGATTCCACTTACTCCATCTGATGCTGACATCCCTTTCCAATTTCGGCGACTTCAATTCCCGCTACGCATCAGTTTTGCCATGTCCATCAACAAGTCCCAGGGGCAAACACTGTCAGTAGCTGGACTGCACTTGGCAGAGTCCTGCTTCTCCCATGGGCAACTCTACGTAGGATGCTCTAGAGTAGGAAGTAAAGACAATCTTTTTACTTACATTCCATGTGGAAAAACAAAAAACATTGTATACAAGGAGGTCTTGTGCAATTAAGCCAAAACTTATAGTGAGAGAACATTATCATTGTAAGTTTCAATAAGACATCCACTAATCTATTTAAAAAATGTCATACCAAAGCATCAAGTTTTCCATTCAGGCGTTATTACAGACTCCACTGATACAATTAATGCTGCATTCAATCAGTCCTTATAAGTCGCCACAAGTGTCAACACACACTATATCTTCCAAAGATTGGTCGTATGGAGGTAAGCAATTTAGCAAAGATTAAAATTTTTTTTTAAAATGGCCTTTTCGATTACATCTGTTGTGTCAATTTAAAACGTTTTGCATTGTCTATCCAGGGCAGCACAAAATGAAGGCATCCAACAGAAACGTTCACTAGAAAGGTACAAGAGGGATTCATTCATGGTAAGACTGCGTCATCCAATCGCACTTTTATCGCTCTTACAATTTACTAACTTGGCATGGTGTTTGGCATTGTATAATCAGGGAAGCGCAAAAAGTTGTATAGCCAATTAGACGGATGAAATTTACATACGCTTAATAATGTTACGCAAAATAGCCTTCAGACTTGCCCTATTCATTTCATCGTCATTTGAATTATGAACATATTTACATCATAAGGGTTTTTTCTTTGTAAGGATTTCTTTTTAAGTTGATTTTCAGCTAGCAAGACTTAGCGTAGATGGCATAATAAATCACACCCGGACAACGTCGGGTTATACTGCTAGTATATATATATATATATATATATATGACAGGCTTCTTTCATTCTCCGTCTACCAAATCCACTCACAAGGCTTTGGTCGGCCTGAGGCTATAGTAGAAAACACTTGCCCAAGATGCCACACAGTGGGACTAAACCCGGAACCATGTGGTTGAGAAACAAACTTCTTACCACATAACAACTCCTGTGCCTATTATAAATACACACACACATGTATTTCAAAGAGCCAGCCTTGTCAGATTCTGTGTCACACTGAATCTCCCAGAGAACTATGATAAGGGTACACGTGTCTGTGGAATACTCAGCCCCTTGCATGCTATTTCCATGAGCAGGTCATTCAGTTGATTGGATCAGCTGGAACTGTAAATCATTGTAACTGATGGAATACCAGTTTTTAGAATAAATGAAAAAGCTTTTCAGACGCAAGATGTCAACCAATCAATATGTAGCGCTCCATAAAGCACAGCCAGGTGGGATTTATGATAGCTTAACATGTACCATGTTGTTTTCTTAATTATTTCAAGTGCGTATGTACTCACAATCAGCCTTTGGACCTCTGCCTCTCACTCTTAACCTACCGGAACACCCAGAGCATGACATGGGTTCCAGTCGGTCTGATCAAAGGGTCTGTTTGGGTATTCGTTGCTGGTGAGGGTTTTACGAGGTCACAGTGTAAATTCTACCTGAAAATCTTTTAGTCACCTTTGACAACATGCAGTGGAAACGGGTCTATTCTTTGACATGTCAGTCAGCACACAGCACCAGAGCAATGCAAAATGAAGTGTTTTCCTCAAAACATGCCAACCGACTGGTCAGGGAATCGAACCCATAATCTCATGACTGAGCACTACACCCTAACCACAAGGCCAATCGATAAACAGAGATCTGTAATATATGTACTGAACTGAAATATATGTCCTTGGGTTAGTATGACTGACTAAAAGCTTTGGATGTGATACCCAGATATAGCAACAGTCCCGTGGCTGAAAGCCATTAAAAGAATAATAGAATATAGTTTTATGGATGAACAAGAATATATGTGTGTGTGTGTGTGTGTGTGCATGTGCTCGTGTGTAATTTGTGTGTGTGTGTGTGTACATGTGTGTGTGTGTGTGTGTAAAACAGAAGGATAACAGTGTATATGCATAGATACTCCAGCATGGCTGGATATATGATGATTAAAACAAAAAAAAGGGAAAAAAAAGTAAACATTTTATATATATATATATATATATATATAT
>NC_069002.1:3625531-3630609 GCF_001194135.2 Octopus bimaculoides | reverse complement strand
TATATATATATATATATATATATATATATATATATATATATATATATGTACATATATACGTATGTGCATACACATATTGTTTTTGAAGGTATATAAGATCCACTTTTCCACTTCTCTTTCCCCAAAAAATTCCTTCAAAACAACCCCCACCCCTGGGGCCCTTTGTGTGAAATTGGGCCTTCCATAAAACTAATTTTGTTGTTTTGACAGGATTTTGTGAACATGCGCCATTGAAACTGGAGCACATCTAATACACCTGTGTGTCTTTTTACGCTATAAAATACAGCATGTATATATGTGCACACACACACACACACACACACACACAAGTAGCAAGCAATTAATCCATGCTTGTTATCAGTGTCAATGTTGCTTCTCTTCTACCTCCTCTACACATACGCATTCACAGTTTCACAGCTTCACAGCTTCGCAATCACTACACTCAACGGATGAAGAGATGGGTGAGTAGGTACAGTAAAGAGATGGGTAGGGTTGATGAATGCACCGAGGAGGATGCAGGGGAAACAATTGTTCTGTGGGAAGGGGAGGTAATTGAATACGTGGGTGAGTGGGTGGAGGGGTGCTGTCGACATCTCAGCAGCAGTCATTTCGCTCTGAAAATATCTACCTTTACAGTATATCGCTCTTAAAAATATCTACTTTTACGCAAATATGTATGTTATAAGTCTATTTATAAACAACACAGCATTAATTAGAACAGAAATAAATTTAAACATGACAAACCAACACTTTTTGTACTATTGATGTGTAGAAAAAAAGGGAGTTTCTTGATGGACCATTTCACTGCATATTGACCGTGCATCAGAGATGTACCTGGGGTCATTGCCCAATGAATAGCATTGAAATAAACAGCTGATTTATGTTGCCAATAGAGGAAAGAAAACTAGTAACATCTTCTCTGAGGAGTGGTCAACAGACCTTGAAACCGGTAAATATTATCTCCATAAATTCAAATTCTCGGCTTCAAGAGCATCGTCTCAGTCTGTTGAGGCCTGAAGTTAGTAGTAGCCACTATGTTTATATATGTAATATATATATATAAATACCATCATCGTTTAATGTCCGTCTTCCATGCATGCATGGGTTGGATAAGATGGTTGACAGGAGCCGGCCAGGTAGAAGACTACCCTAGGCTACTGTGTCTCTTTTGACAGGGTTTTTATGGCTGGATGCCCTTCCTAACACCAACCACTCTGCAAAGTAGACAGTATATATATATATATATTAGATACATACATGCATACATACATGTGTGTGTACATATATGCACATATATACATATATATATATATATATATATGTGAATGTGTGTGTCTCAGCAAGCATGCGTGATGTATGTGTACATGTGTCTATACATGTGTATATGTTTGTGCATATTAATGTCTGAAGGACAAGACAGGTGAATGTCAAGACAAAGTGTTTCATTATAAAGAACAAAAGCTTAAAACCAGACAGGTGAGTTGAAACGACAATACACTTCTGTAGTGAATTACAGAATAAATTCTGGTTGTTCTTTCCATTAACTCATTATAAATGCTATTCACACACACACACACACACATAGATACATAACACACACAGAATGGGCTTCTTTCAGTTCTCATCTACCAAATCCATGAGCTTCTTTCAGTTCCCATCTACCAAATGCATATACACACATGCGTTAAGGTATCCCCACAAGAAATAATCACACATGGACAAATCAGGGGACCGTGGGGGGGGGGGCAAGGAATGTCAGCAAACTTGGAAATGTGACGGTCACTGAAGGGAGGGCAAAGAACATCCCGAGGCTATAGTAGAAGACATTTGCCCAAGGTGCCATGCCGTGGGACTGAACTCAAAACCATGTGGATGAGAAGCAAACTTGTTACTACACACCAACACCTATTCCAAATACATACATACATACATACATAAATGCATGCAAAAAAAACACACATACATACAAACAAACATACATACAAACATATATACATACATGCAAAAAACATACATCCATCCATCCATACATACATACATACGTAGCCTGTTGACGTTGTTGAAATTCCTATAAAGGAGCCTTGGATCTAGGGTTAGAAACCAACCCTTTATTAGCAAGAATGAAAACTGAATAATGACATACATACATATATATATATACATATATATAATGCCATACAAAATGAATTCTTTCTTAATTGAAATTATTTATTCATGTCAGAAGGGAGGTTAGCTTCAATAAATCATGAATTTATCTCGCATGGTGTCCAGTGTACCATTAATCATCTTTATTGTCCACATTCGTGCCACTGGCCACTTAGACTTATTTCTTGAAGCTAATTTTTTTCTTACATGAAAGCAACCCTGCCTACCCACACATACACACATGCATGACAGTAATATATATATGTATAACTATATTTATGTATGTGTGTATGCACGCACACACACATGCATATTTGTCTTAGACATTGTAAGGGTAATGACCTGGTGTAGAACTCAATATATGTTTCAGAACAAAGTGTTAGTCAAATATAGAGCAGTAATTAGAAAATGAAATGACGAAGGAATAAACGGTGTGTGTGTATGTGCAGATTTGTGCACACATATATATATAAATACACATGAACACACACACACACACACATGTAATAGTTTAAAAGCAGTAAAGAGAAGAGTCAAATTGACATTACAGTTATTTTCATAAACAAGCTGTATTTTGTGTTCTATATCTTTCATACAAATGTTATGTAATATAAGCCATAATATATGGAAATGGGTAATAACAATCTTATGTCTTAACATCAGAGGAAGTGAACGGTCGATAGGATCATTATCACATCTTTCCATATATGATGTTATGTAGAACACCTGTTGAGCCAGGTGAAAGTGTAGTCGTGGATGATGCCAGTGCCGCCTAACTGGCACCAAAGCACCATTTGAGTGTGGCCGACGCCAGTGCCACCTGACTGGCACATAAATAACACCATTTGAGCGTGGCCAATGCCAGTGCCGCTTGACTAGCACCCGTGCCGGTGACATGTAAAAAGCACCATTCAAGCGTTGTCGATGCCAGTGCCACCTGACTGGCACCTCTGCCAGTGACATGTAAAAAGTACCATTTGAGTGTGGCCAATGCCAGTGCCGCTAGTGGTCAATCATATATTATTTTTCTTTTATCTGTTACCTGTTTCAGCCATTAAACTGTGGCCATGCTGGGGCATCACCTTGAAGAATTTTAGTGGAATGAATTGATTCCAGCACGTATTCTTTCTTTTCAAAGTCTGGTACTTATTCTATCAGTCTCTTTTGCCAAACCATTAAGTTACGGGGACATAAGCATGCAAACACCAGTTGTTAAGCAGTGGTGGGGGTCAAACACTCAACACACACACACACACACACACACACACATATATACATATATTTGACAGGCTTCTTTCAGTTTCCATCAACCAAATCCATTCACAGGGCTTTGGTCAGTCAGAGGCTGTACCAGAAGACATACCAAAGTGTGAGTGTACATATGTAACTGTCTCTTTGCCTTGACATTCTGTGATAGTTGTAAACGAGTGTCACCGTTATGCAAGCAGTGTCCTTTGTTTCCAATCTTCCGTAAAAGCACGTTCAGTCATGAGGTTGGGGTGGGGGAAATCACCTTACTTGGAAACAGGTGAGGGTTAATGATAGGAAGGGCTTCTAGCCATAGAAAATTCACCTCAACAAATTTCATCCGACCCATGCAAGCATGGAAAGGTGGACTTTAAAGTGACAATGATGACGACGACGATGACGTCGACTACGATGATATATCTTGTCATTATCTTTATCATCATCATCGTCATTTAACGTCTGTTTTCTGTTCTGGCAGGGAGGAGCCTGCAGGCCAGAGGACTGGGCGAGCCCAATGTCTACTTTGGCATGGTTACCACTGGTAGATGCCCTTCTTAATGCCAATTATGTTACAGAGTGTACTGGACGAAATTTTATGTGACGCCAGCAGAGAGAGAGAGAAAGAAAGAGAAAGAGGGGGAGAAAGAAAGGAAAGAAAGAAAGGAAGAAAGAAAGAGAATTATAGTTGTTGTTTCTAAGCTCCATATCAGCTTTGATTGAGCAGTCCAGTCCAGTATTAAAGCCTACATTGTTCAATGTATCTCTTCGTTTACAGACATTACAATGTGATTTGAAGAAAATTTGGCTGCTATTTCTAGCAGACTGTGCAACTACATAAAAAGCTTCTTTTTTTCTTTTTTCTTTATTGAATATAATTATAGTTGTTTTTTCAGTCAATGGATTATTTCTGTGACATTCCATTTGTAACCAACCAGTCTTTTTAGCAAGAAGTCTGACAACATTATTTAACACGTTGACGACAATAGAATTCTTGATTTGAGCCAGATTTTGCTGTTCTTTCTAGCAGGTTAATAATCTCACAGAAAATCGCGTATGTCAGACAGACAGATGACGGCATTTGCATAAGTTTTGAAAAATGTATACATTTCAATTAAATCATGTATATATATATATTATATAAACGTGTAAATCTCTGTGCGTGAGCATGCATGTGCGAGAGCGCACACACGTATAGATATATGCAAATTTGTGTATGTCTGTGCATATGTATACGTGTGTATCCGTATGAATATATGAATGGCTAGATGTGTGAATGTGTATATGTATGTGTTCGCGCGCGTGTATGCGTGTGAGTAAATGTATGCATACGCCTGTATGCTTATGTGTGTATGTCTATATGCGTACGTATACTTTCATGTATATATTTAATTTTATTTGGATATATAAATTGTATATACGGACGGACACACACACACAGAGGAAACCGCGCACGCACTTGTGTGTCTAACTCGTATCTAGAAATGTGAGACCATCAAAAATTGGTACTCCGAGTTTCTCTTTTCGATCTTCGATTCGATCGTCCGAAGATCAGAAACGAAAAAATTGGAAGAAACAAATTTTGTATTGGATTACAGCATATTCCCTTCTTTTCACAGTGTGTGTGGGGAGAGAGAGAGAGAGAGAGAGAGAGAGAGAGAGAGAGAGAGAGAGAGAGAGAGAGAGAG
>NC_069002.1:3622827-3625402 GCF_001194135.2 Octopus bimaculoides | reverse complement strand
GAGAGAGAAAGAGAGAGAGAGAGAGACAGACAGACAGTTGCACACACACATATGCAAACATGCATACGTGTGTGTGTATGTGTAGACAGAAACAAATATAGATAGATAGATAGATAGATAGATGAAATGGCAAAACGAGCGATGACCGTATGACTGAGGTTTCTGAAAGAAGGAATGAGTGAATGAAAGATAGAACGAGCTATTAAAAGATGAGGGAACGAACGGTAGAAAGACAGAAAGAACAAGAGAAACTGGACGGAAAGAGAAACTAGACAGAAGAATAAAACGAGGTGTGTACTTACCTACCTTTTAGACTTTCAGGTATGGTATCCCTAGAAACTACTCGCTTTCTCTGTCATTCTATCTATCTATCTATCTATTTATCTATCTGTTGCATTCGTTATATCAAATCACGTTTATATGTATACATTAAATATATTTTTTGGTCTCAGGTCCTTAATTAGGACCTTTCGTTCAGGTTTCCAAACCTTGTATCTATATACATCGTGATTTTGTTGTTTTCTTTCGTGTGTGTGTGTTTTTTTAAGGGTTTCTTTTTACGATTGTGGTTTTAGGATTGTCTTGTCTTTCCACTGCAAGAGTAAACGAGAAAATGATGCTTGCAGTATTTCGTTCTTGTCTTATTATAGGTGTAGATAGAAGAGAACTGTGTGAGTGTTTCTGTGTTCTGGTTGCAGTCTAGCTGAAGCCCTCACGTCTGTTGAAGAGAGGAGTGGGGTGAGAGAAGAGGGAAAATAGAGAGGGTGAATGATAGAGTGAGAAAGACAGGCAGAGATTGTAATACATGCGCCTGTATTGTGTGTGTGCGTGCGTATGTATGTGTGCGTGTCTGTGTGTGTATGTTGTGTGAATGCGTGTGTATATACGTGTTTCCGTGTGTGTGCGCATATGGTTGGGTTTCTGTGTATGCGTGTGTTTTGAGTGTGAGTATGTGCTTGTATGCATGCGTATTTTGTGCGCGTGAACGTTGTGTCTGTATGTCTATGCGTGTTCTCTCTCTCTCTCTCTGTCTGTCTATCTATCTATCTATCTATCTATCTATCTATCTATCTATCTATCTATCTATCTATCTATCTCTGTATGCACGTGAAAGTGATAAAAAGGGGGGAAAATAATGACAAAGCGAATGAAGGAAGACAGACAAGAATCAGCGAGAAAGAATGAAAGTATAAAGGAAAGACAATGAATAGTAAAAGGTGATGAGAACGAACGAACGGAACGAAAGGTGTAGAGGAAGAAAAAAGACTTACGTAAGAGAAGGAAAACATGCAAAGAAGCCAAAAAGGGGCAAGAAGGAAAAAATGAGTGAGATTGAGAGAGAGAGAAAGGAGAGAGAGATACGTTAAGGTAGGAAGAAGAAAGAAACGGGAGAACGAGATGAGAAAGAGAGGATTAAAGAAGATCTTCTGCCATTGGAGTGCGGCCATGCTGGGGCACCGCCTCGAAGGAATCAAACAAATCGACCCTGTACTTTGTTTCTTTAATTTGGTACTTATTCTGTTGTTTACTCGAACTAAAGTACGGGGAAGTAAACAAATCTTCATCGGTTTCCAAGCGGTGGACAGACATACGTACACACACATATACACGAATACACACACACACACTGAGGATAGGCTTCTACACAGTCTCCGTCTACGAAATTCACTCACAAGGCATTGGTCGGCCTGGGTTTATTGTAAAACATACTCGCTCAAGGTGTCACACAGTGGGACCGAACCTGAAACCTCGTGGTTGCAAGGCAAGCTTCTTAACAACCATGCCTGCGCCCCTCTGTGTGTGTGTGCGCGCGTATGCGTGCGTGCATGTCTATATAATTGATAGCAGGCGCGGTCCCAGGAATTTTTCGGAGGGGGACACACACACACACACGTACCTTCAAAAGGGAATTCTACTCCAGGAAGAAACAACCAATAATATGATTTCTTTGTACATATAATTGATTGTTAAATACCCTGAATTTTTTGAAATTCTACAAAAGGATTTTTGGATTTACCTGTCATGCATTAAGGATTTACCTAGGATTTGTATTCTACTTACATTTCCTGGTAGCTACTTGCTGGAAATTCAACCATATTCTTTCTTTTATATTGAGCGCTTAATTGATATCTGCCAGGATTTTTTAATCTCATTTGTTTTTCTTTTATGTGTATGTGTGTGTATCTACACATTTGTGCCCACCTAACTTTGCTCCCTTATAGCTTCCAGAAAAATGGATAATTTTTCATGAAATTTTCTACAAATACGCTTCAGATGGTGTAGATTCCGATTACATTGGATTTTGTAGTGAAACATTTTCCAAGCGTGGGGTCGATAAATTAAGTACAGTTGCGTACTGGAGTCGATCTAATCGACTGGCCCCCTCCCCAAAAATTTCGGGCCTTGTGCATAGAGTAGAAAAGAATATATAGTATATGTACACCACTTCTAACATTCTACACACACACACACATATATATATGTGGCTACAGGACATCACAAAAAAAAACGTTAAACACAATGAGAAACGAAAACAGAAAACGAACTTTTTTTTTGAGCAACGAAAAAAAAAAAA
>NC_069002.1:3621660-3622541 GCF_001194135.2 Octopus bimaculoides | reverse complement strand
AAAAGAACAGAGAAACGAGACATGCAACATAAAGAATATTTCCCTTCATCAGTTGTCCCTGTTCCATCTACTCCGCGTTTCGAAGGCAAGGACAATACGCGACTTCGTTGGAACAGTCCTTCCCGCAAAGCAAATTAAATAAAATTTGGAATTTTTTGCAGAGGGTGAAAGTGTTAACAAGAACAGGACAGTGAGAACAAGACAGTAAACACAAACGGTGAGGGCTGTTGAGCCAAGACGATAGAAAAAGTATTATTTTTTGAACGCTAGTAGACGTGAATGTGAGAAGAGACAAGAGACAGAAAAATCACGTCTTCTCTATAAGAAGCCAGCGGATAGAAATAAAGAATCCCTTTCGTCACATGTCAGCGACGAGAGGGTCAAGGAGGAGGAGTAAGAGAGAGAGAGAGAGATAGAGAGAGAGAGAGAGAGAGAGAGGGAACGGTGAAAGGGAGAGAAGAATAGGGAAAAGGTGGGAGAGAAAAACAGAAAGGATGAAGAACAAGAGAGAGAGAGAGAGAGAGAGACAAGGAAGTAATAGTAATAGTAATAGAGTGCGCAAATCAATTATTAAGATAAAACTTACTTAGAGAAAGATGTTCGATCATGTAATAAAGTTCGATCATATAATAATATAAATAATATATAAATTATATATATATATATATATTGTTGTACTTGGGGATGGTCATATTGCCAGTTTAGCCAATAAAAACACACGCACTGTTAATACGTGTTCATTTGTATTAGTTTTTATTTATTTATATGTTCATGTGTGTGTGTGTGTGTGTGTGTGTGTTTTTTTATTTTTTTTTTTTTAATACAATACATAGATAAACAAATGGAATTAAATACTACATACGTTAACAAAATTTAATTAA
>NC_069002.1:3615916-3620072 GCF_001194135.2 Octopus bimaculoides | reverse complement strand
GAGAGAGAGAGTATCTAACGTTGCATTGTTCAACGTTGCCTTCTTTATTTAAGATGCTAAAGTATAATTTGAGAGGTTTCGCCTCTATTTCTTGCAAGCCCAGTGACCACATAGAAGGCTTTCTAATCGGCTTTTCTAGAAGGACGCTGGGCGAAATGCTTAGCGGTATTTCGCCTGTTGCTACGTTCTGAGTTCAAATTCCGCCGAGGTTGACTTTGCCTCCTTTTATCCTTTCGGGGGTCGATAAATTAAGTACCAGTTGAACACTGGAGACGATGTGCTCGACTTAGCCCCCCACCCCACCCCAGAATATTTGGCCTTGTGCCAAACTTTGAAACCAATGCATAATTTGACTGTTATCCGGCTGAGTAAAAAGTAAGCAACGTTTTGAAACATGAAATTCATCACAATATATTTTAACAATGCGGAAACTTTGTTCATCGAAGTCAGTACCATTACAATCCACAACACATTTTTACCAACGAGTTACAAGTTTGTTTATTCCGGTAACATAAAAATCTGGAGTTCTGGAGCTGATGAACTCTTTGAACGGACTTTCAGCATCGGTTTGATTTTTTAACTCCTTCTCTGGCAGGAAACCATCAAGGTGCTTGAAAAAGTGATAGTCGGTAGGGGAAGGTGCCGATATGGAATGATATTGGCCGGGATGAGAATCTGTTGATTCTTTTCCTTGGATTTTGAATTGCATTATAATTCTATTAACAGCAGCAAGAGGAATTTGAAGATTTTCGGCAATTTTTCGCTGTTTAAGACCAGCCTCAGATTGCCCAACAATATGATCTCTTTGAAAATCTGACAGTTCTGCTGAATTTTTTGTGTGTGGCATGGTTACCCTTCGCAAATGTTTAATATAATGGCACCTGGAGTGAAAAAGAATAATTACATTGTAAATTCTACACCGCAGAAAACATATTAAGACGCTTAGATCGGAAATTTTGAAAATTAAAGGTGTCTATTTACTTCCTGCATGTGTCTGTATATATGCGACTTGTTATTAATTTCCTGATCATCAACCGAACACAATTGCGTAAAAAGTTCTTGTTTTTGTAAATAACAATAGTAGCAATAACTCGTGCGTATAATTCAAAACATGTAGTTGTGCACTTGGGTATTTAAACAGTGCGGTGAACGATCCCTGATGAATTTTATTAAAAAGCAAAACCAGTCTGATGATGACTTTTTTTTCTTCGCTGTACGTTGCCAGATTCTGCTGTCATTGTCAATAGGTTTAACGTATTCACTGCCAGACTTAACATATATCAATGTCAGCAGAAACAGAGGAAATATGACTTTGGTTTACCTTTTATTTATAGAAACGTTGCTGGTATTGTTAGTGTGAATGGGTGGGTGTGTATCTGTCTGTCGGATTCTACTGCGAATGTGTACGGCACGCGTGTGTGTGTATGTCTTCATATGTATGTGCGCAAATGTGAATATGCGTGTATAAATATGTGTTTAACATCTGAGGATGTGTGTGTGTTTATCTGATTGAGTGACACGTGTATGTATGTATGTGTATGTGCTTGCACATGTCAGTGTGTAAATATGGATATGATGTGCAAGTGAGAATGTGATGGGCATCTATGCACGCGCGCGCGCATGTTTGCGTATGCATATCAATGTAACTTTGTATTAATGTGAATGCACGCTTGTGAATGCGTGTGGCGTATGTGTGTGTATGTGTATGTGTGCATAGCTAAGTAAATGAAGACTAACGCAGAAACTCTAGTCCTTTGAGTCACTCTGTTGCTTCTGATATATATACAAATTCAAATAATAAGGGTGAAAAATTGAATATTAATTTGATTAATATCAATTTAAAACCAGTGGCCTAGCATGTATTATATATATGTATATATATATATATATATATATTTCTCGAAAAGATCCATATATATATATATATATATATATATATATATATATAGTAGTAATGATAATAATAATATTAGGGATAAAAATCCAAATTTACAGGTAAAAACGGATGAGTTCATGAACTTTGGTTCTTTTCTCTAAATTATATATTTATATATATATATACACATATACACTTATGTGTTGTATTTTTCCTGTTTGCGTCACCAAACCTGATGAAACAACGTGTTAGGCATCTGTGTGCAAATGTGAATGTGGCTTGTGTAAATGTGAATGTATGTAGCACGCGCGTAGTGTGTGAATACATGAATGTTGGATACCTAAAACTATGAATGTGTTTAGCATCCATATCTATCTATGTGTGTGCGTGTGTGTGTGTTAGCTGCTTGCTTATATAGTAAACAAGGACGTTAAGGTGAGCTGGAAGCTGTAAGGACGGGAGTGGGGGGGGAGAGGAATTTACATGGAAATGACCGAGGGAGGGGGGAGGGCGAAGAAGAAAAAGAAGTATTACTGCTGATATCGTTAACTGCTGCCACCACCACTACTACTACTACTACTACTACTACTACTACTACTACTACTACTACTGTTGCTGCTGCCGTGGCTGCTACTGCTGCTATTTCAGTGGCGGTGGTTTCATAAGGAAAGTGGAGGCGTGATACTCTAATGATGAATGGAGGTGTTGTGTGTGTATGTGTTTGTATATGTGTGTGTGTGCATTCTTTACTTGACACGATTTGAAGGAGACTTGACTGCTGTTTCTAGCCTGGTTAAGAGACTACATACATTTGAGTTTGTTAAATGTGTTTGCGTTGTTATTTCGCTCCAAGTTAGCTCTGATTGGACAAATAAATGACCTTTCTACAAATATAAATATACGAGTTCTATATTTAAGAGATGAGGAATTATGTACATTATTTACATTTGACGGATATTTGTCCTCATCTTGTTTGTTGTTTACACAACGTTTCGGCTGATATACCCTCCAGCCTTCATCAGGTGTCTTGCGAAAATTTCGAACCTGAGTTCTCATTCCAAAGGTGTTTTTTGATGTTGTTGTTGTTGTTGTTGTTAATAATAATAACATCGAAAAATACGTTAGGAATGAGAACTCAGGTTCGAAATTTTCCCCAAGACACCTGATGAAGGCTGGAGGGTATATCAGCCGAAACATTGTGTAAACAACAAACAAGATGAGGACAAATATCCGTCAAATGTAAATAATGTAAATATACAAGGATGATCAATAAGTATCCGGACTGTTGCTATAGTAACGAAGCTAAAGCACGTGGAGTGAAGCCGCTTGGCACAGAATGACCTTGAATTCTGATGTGCATTCTCTGCCCAGCTTTCTCTGTCATTGTCAATCACACGCTACACACGTTCCGTCATAGCACTGCTGTAAACAGCAGAAGTGAGCTAGAACATTAAAACTTGGTTCACATACACAGCAGAGTTTGAGATGAAATAAGCAGCTTCACTCTGTGTGCTTTAGGAGGATACAAAGGTGTTCAGGACATATATATTCTGGAAATATCCGAAAAACGTATTCTAATCTATGTTAATTTATGCGGCAACCCCTGTTTATATCACATAACACATCACACACGCGTTTATGCTTTATGTATGCATAATATCTGTTCGTATCACCCATCTCCCATCTTTTTTTCTCTTATCTTCTTTCCCCTGATTAGTTCTTTAAACATTTTTTTGGTTAATCTTCTCGTCCATTATCACAGCAGGTAATCTGTATTGACTACAGAATAAGATATACTTTTGTACAGACACACACATGCAGAGATTTTATAAATGAAATTACCACCACCAACACTGCCACCACCATCATCATCATCTTAACCTTTTTATTATCATATTTCTGTTGAAATACTTAACTTTTGTTTCAATTGATTTTTAAAATAATGAGCCTGGTGTCGCCATCTGGTTCACCAGTCCTCAGTCAAATCGTCCAACCCATGCTAGCATGGAAAGCGGACGTTAAACGATGATGATGATGATGATGATGATGATGAAGAATGTAAAATAAATTTTGTCATGGAGGAATTCCAACCACGTTCCGTGGTTTGCTACCTCAGCAACTCCTTTATAGGATCCAGGGCTGAGGTCATCATCAGGAGGAACCACGTCCGGTTTTGACCCCTACTCCTCTACCTTTTTCGATGTGGCAACCTCCCCTCCCGTTTCGGAGGTATCTTCAGCTCCGAGTGTGTTCTTTTCTTTGTTCTTTGGTTTCTTCGAC
>NC_069002.1:3608210-3615803 GCF_001194135.2 Octopus bimaculoides | reverse complement strand
CCAGATAAACGTCGAAGGCAGACTTGATCAGGAATTGTGAAGTTATGCGATAAAACATCTGGCTCAATCCATTTTCTATTATTCATATGTATTACTTTGCCTTTCATCCTTTCAGGGTCGATAAATTAAGTACCAGTGAGACACTGGGGGTCGATGTAATCGACTAGTCCCCCTCCCCCAAAATGGCTGCCCTCGTGGCAAAATTTGAAACTATTATTCATATATATATATTTATATATATATATATATAGAGAGAGAGAGAAACAGACAGACAGATGTGTGTATGTGTATAACTGTGTTGTGTACATCTGCCAATATTTAAAAATTCCAGTCTATATCAACGAGTGTTTATTTTCAGAATTGTCTTTAGAAATATCTGATAGATGGAACTCTCTCTACCAAAATAGTTTCACCTTCTTTACTTTCCACCCCTACCTCTTGTCCAGTTCATACATATGCACATTACATACATATACATACATATATATATATATATACATATACATAGAAGCATACATACACCTGCAAGGTGTATGTATTTAACAAAAACTATGGGAGAAATCTGCTTCCTCTCAAGATATTGATGCATCTCTGTGAGAATTTATGTAATTGTAAGAATGTGTGTGCGAAGAGGTGTATGTGTGTGTGGTGGGAGGGTGCTGCAACGAACGGACAGAACAGTGGTGGTGGTGGTGGTGGGGGTTTGGTCATGGTAGTGATGATGATGGCGATGGTGGTGGTTGTGGTGTGTTGTATGTGTTTTCGTTGTCTTAGAAGCTGTAACTGAAGAAACCAGCAGAAATGAAAGCAAGGTCTCAGATATTGGTGTTCTTTATTCTTGAGTTGCTATTTTTATGCAGAAACACAGCAACTGTAACCTTTTACTTTGAATAAGCTACCTGCAGCTGCATTTCGTTGTATTCAATAAGGTACATAAGCACCCAGCCTGTTGTGTTGTTGATATTGTGGTTGTTGCATAACCCCAGGTCAGTTACGACCCAGCAGGCTTAAAGTATGTTGGTACTGAGAAGAAGCAAACCTTAGATTCATAACAGCCTCGGCCTATATTGGTTGTTTTGGTTATTTTTCATTACATACACAGGTACCCAGCTTCATGGTTTTTTTTTTTGGCAGTATGATGTTGTTGTTGTTTTTGTAGTTTAGCTCCAGGTCAGTTCTGGTCCATCAGACTGTAGGGTAGTCTGAAAGAGCAACTAAATGCAAACCATAAATCCATTACAGCCTCACACATACCATACCATACAACAGCTCTGTGGTTAGAACATTGGCCTCACAGTCGTAAGGCTGTGTGTTCAAATGATGTTGGGACACACACACACACACACATTATATATATATATATATATATATACACACGATGGGCTTTCTTCAGTTTCCGTAATCTCCCTAAATCACAGAATCATGAACGGTTTTAAGTAGGTGTCAAAAAATAATTTTTTTTACAATGCTTCTCGTTTTCATTGTAAAGGGAGAGAACTTACGATTCTTTAAGGATTACCTCCCTTAATATTGAACGTTTATTTATTTATTTTTTTTTTTGGCAGTTAACTGGTTCTGGAAGAAAAGAGTGGTAAAAATCTCAAGTCCTTGGGTATATATAGCTTTATATTAGTTACAATATCAAAACCTGTAAGAAGACTAAGGACTTGGGATTTTCTAAGTAGTAATATTACAGTTTGACAACAACAAGCACTGCATCTCAGTAGTTATTTCTTAATCTGTACTCTTATACAGGATGTCCATAAATTATCTTCACAACTTCCACAATTTTATTATATCTATATTAAAGATAATTTATGAACACCCTACCCTGTACTACAGCTTGTTCGTTTTATATATATATATATATATATATAGTGATCTTGTCACTATGGGAAGCGGGTAACCGGCCCTAATACGTCCCAGGACTTGAGACCGTAATGTTCAATGCTTGATGATAATAACCTTTCAGGTGGTGGAGCCCCTCGACCAATTAAGCCCCCCCCTGAGTACCTTTCTAAATCATTCTATATGCCTTTCATCAGCCTTCCCCAATTTCCTCCTCCTTCTCCCACCTCACCACCACCCTTTCACCAAACCCTCTCCCCCCATCTCTACATCACCCCGCGCTCCTCCTTTTACCAAGCCTACTTCACCCTTCCTCCCATCATCAACCCCCCCATAACCCCCAGAGCTTCTTCTCTTCTCCCCACCATCCTCTTACCGAGCCCCTTCCTGCCTTCTCCCCACAGGCAATAAAACAATACAACATAATAAATTGAAGGAAATTCAAAAAAAATTTTATTTCCAGGTATTTTTCAACCTTCTACGAGAAAAAAAAAAAAAAAAAAGACTGTGTAGCAGACATGGGACTGGGAGAGAGAGAGTGTGTGTGTATGAAAGAGAGAGAGAGATAGACAGATAGAGAGAGAAGGTTCGTTTATGTTATGTATGAGAAAGAGAGGCGGCTTATTTGTGTGTGAGAGAGGGAAAGAGAGAATGTATGTTTGTGAGAGAGAGGATGCTGTCTGTTTATGTGAGAGAGAAAGAAAAGGTCCATTTATGTAGTTTGTGTGTGAGATAGAGAGAGGCTTTGTGTGGGTGAGAGGGAGAGAAAGAATGCGTTTGTGAGAGAGGATGTCGTCTGTTTGTGTGTGAAAGAGAGTGAGGAGGAAGAGAGTCTTATCTATATGAGTGAGAGAGAGAGAGAGAGGGGGGGAAGAAGAGAGAAGTATCCGAAATATGTGTAAGAGAAGGGTGAAGTGTGCAGGTTGCGGATAGTGTGTATGTGTGTGCGAGTCAAAACTAGTGTATATGTATGTGTTACGAGTTTATATTATGTAAATGTGTGCATGAGAGGAAAGAAAGAAAGAAGGATAGAGACAGTAGATAAGTGTTTGGTTATGTCAGGCTGAGACAGTTTGAGAGAAGGAGAGCGTGAGACTGGATGAACGTTTTGCTGCTCACAGGAGACCATTTTGAATAAAAGTTTTCATTTGTAAATTCTAAAACAGACAAAACACGTGGTTTCTTTTTTTTTCTCATCTATTTATTTATATTCTAGTTGTCAAGGGTATTCTGCTTCTTCAGTCTGTCCTTTGTTGCCATAGTAACTGAGAGACACACACAAACAACTGTACTGGGGTGGAAGGAAGGGGGTGGGACAGGCGTGGTCAATGGGTATTTTTTCTTCTTTTAGCTTCAACTCGTTGCTGTAGTAATGGAGAACCACCAGGTTAAATCATCATCATCATCATGTTTTGCAGAGAGTATGAATGAAAGAAAAAAAAATTAATTAATAAACTGTTACTATAGTGACTCATGCAAACAACACAACCAATATAGATACAGCCATCAACAAGGGAGCCTCTACGCAAGAAATAGCAGCCAAACCTGCCTTAAATCACACATTACTGTCTTGAGAAAACAAGGACTCAGTCAGTGCAGCGCTTAGATACACAAAGTATGAATATAAAATGGGATGGTCACGACTGGAATGGCTCTGATTATATAAGTCTGCTGGTTCAGGGATAGTGGGGAATGGAGTGTTTACCAAAAGTAAAGAATATGCTGACTTTGGTGTGATTTGAACTCAGGAAAGAAGTAACACTTTATGCTTGGAAGGCATTTAGTCTGGTGCTTTCTAACAATTTGTCTTTTTTTTTTTTACGATTGTAATAATTCTTTCTACTAAGGGCACAAGGATTGAAATATTGGGGGGGGGGGGTAAATACATCAGCCCCTAGTGTTCAACTGGTCCTTTATTTTATTGAATCACCCCACTCCCAAAGGATAAAAGGAAAAGGTCAACCCTGGCAAAATTTGAACTCAGAACATTATTATGGTAGCGGATTGGCAGATTCATTAAAACAGTGGAGAGAATTTCTTGTGGCTCTAAACATTTCAAGTTCAAATCCCAATGAAACCAACTTTAACATTCATCTTTCTAGGATCAATACAATAATGTACAATTCAAGTAATGGAGTCAATTGTTCCTCCAAATTGTTGTCCTTGAAAAACCTGTCAGAAATTATCATCATTAATATTATTGTTATTAAGTAATTAATAACAGAAGCAGTATTAATACAAAAATATTAATCATATTAATAGAAGTGGATGTTGTGAAAGAACACAGAATATAGCAATTAGGCATTGTGGTTCTATGAAAATTGCTAGTGGAGTGGTCACTACTATTTCCAGCGGTCAGGTGTCTACCATTGACGAGGCCAAAGAAGGCTGAAATCCTATCTTCTGGTAGTCCTGGCGGCGGCGATGACAGTGATTGTCTCCTGCTAGCGATATAAACAAGAGTGCTTATATGCACCACAAGTCCACATGAAAGGTTGTCTTGTGGTAACTATTGCAGTATTGTGTGTTCTAACACCACATCTATTTTTTAAGAGGGAATAAATATCACTACTACAACTAAGGCAGTGAGCAGCAGAATCATCGTTAGTGCATCAAAACAAAATGCTGAGCAACAATTCTGGTTTCTACGTTCTGAGATCAAATCCTGCCACGGTCAACTTTGTCTTTTGTTATTTTGGGGCCAATAAAGTAAGTACCAGTCAAGCACTAAGATCAATGTAATCAACCAGCCCCCCCCCCCCCCAATGTCAGGCCTTGTGTCTAGTAGAAAGGAGTATTATTACTATAGTATTCCACTCGTTCCTGTGTTCCTGCCTGATTCATCTGTGTGTCATGCTTACATCATCAAGGGAGGTTGTAACTCAAATGTAGAAATATATATATATATAGAGAGAGAGAGGGAGGGAGGAAGGGGAGAACAGGAGACAAAGAAAGAAGCAGAATGAGGATAGCTGAATCAGTGGAAAAATAGAAAGGGAAGACATGAAAGAGAGAAAAAGGATTTATATTACTGAAGAGAGAGAGAGAGAGAGGTCTATATTATTAGAGAGAGGGAGACGGTCTGTATGATTCCGCATCTGTGTGTAAAAATCGCAGGCACAATCAAAATGTTTAACATAATGAAACAATGTCATGAAGATCTATAAATTTACACTTTAAAAGATATAATGATATAGAATTAAATGAAAGTGAAATAACCTTGGTTGACAAATAGCTGTAGATGTTACATTTTTATCTTTTATGTGTTCCAGACAAAGACCTGTGGCCATGTTGGAGCACTGCCATAATTTTTCTTCTTTTTTTTGTTAGGTTTAAATGCTTATCGGTATTATGAAAATAAACAGATACACACATCAGCAGAAGAGAAAGAAGATAATATAGTTACTTAGACAAATGAGATTTGGGTAGGAAGGCAGCTCAATCTACAGATATATCAATAGTTATGCAAATAGATAGATCACTGAACTGAAATGAAATGGAAATAATCTCAATTGGTAAAATAACTTGGACTGAGCTTTGGAGATATCTGGACCATGAAAATAGTTTATATATATATACACAAATAAGTTTTTATTTCCTTAATCTATAAAAGCACATCATATCTGTCAAACATACTAAAAGAAGCAACACCACCCAAGTTTATTTCCATTAGTGAAAGTACAGATTTGATTAACTGGCAGAATTTCCAAAGAATTTTTTGAAATTCCTTGCTTGTGTTTAATATAATATTTTAAAATATGCTGTCTTACACCATGGAATTCTCAAGGGGCCCACTAGTTGTTGTTGTTGTTGTTATTATTATTAATAATACTGTTGTTGCAGATGTTAGAGAGAGAAGGGAAGAGAGGATGTAGGGCTGATGGGGAGAACAAGGAGAGGAAGAAATACAACTATGTGACTTAGAAAGAAACCACATCACAAAAGAAAAAAAAATGGATAGGATAGGATAGATTTATTTTTAATAATAATCAAAAGTGTCATGTTTGGGTCGGGTAAGTAGTAGTTGAGGGGGCGAGATTCTAGAGACGGACGGAAGAGGGGCTCTGTGATTGGTAAGTGGGTAACTGGCACAAGGTAGAATTACAGCAGTGCAACAAACAAGAATGGTAGTTGCTGCAAATGCACATGCATGTGTGCATATACATACATATTTATATGTATACACACACAAACATACTTTCAGGCATGTATAAACTATAATGTGCATTTGTATCACTGCAAAAAAATGCAGAGACATATACATATTACACACATGTGCATCAGGCTAAGAATGCATTTAATCTATCAACTTGAATTCAAAACGTAACTCATCTCACATCCATTCAACCTAAGAAACGGGGAAAAGTGGTTATCATTAGCATTATTTTTATTATTATTATTAGGATTTGATTTAGTTTATACATGCGGGACCCAAATTTCAATCAGAGACATCAAGGGACAGCAAGATTTTGCATCTAAAGATGGTAACAGGTAGGGTGCCATGCAACTGAAAAAAAAAAAAATTATTATTATTATTTTCATTTCCTATCTGTTTTGGAAATGAATAAAAATAGTACCAGTGAAGTACTGGGGACTTCTCAACATCTGTAGTCTTATGTATGTGTCATTATCGTTAATACAAATCAATACTGCTGGTACATTATCGTTAATACAAATGAATACTAGCTGATACATACGGCAGACTACAGTTGACGTGGTTTCAAATTTTAGCTAAGATTACACTTCACCTAACACCCCTCGCTAATAAAACTCTAGGGAGAGGCATGAACATTACAACTTCAGTTTCACTTACTCAAATAGCATGCATTTGGAACAAACAATTATATACTAACACACACACAATGTGTGTGTGTGTGTGTGTGTGTGGTTTTGATAAGTTATAATTGGAGATAAAAAATTATAACATTCTATGATAATAATAATAATACTAGTTTCAAATTTTGGCACAAGGCCAGCAATACTAGGAAAATGGTAAGTTGACCCTGGTGTTCAACTGGTACTTATTTTATCGATCTCAAAAGGTAGGAAGGCAAAGTTGACCCCGGCAGAATTTGAACTCAAAACGTAAAGTGCCAGAAAAAACACTGCTAAGCATTTTGTCTGACATGCTAACATTCAATAATAATAATAATAATAATCCTTTCTAATACAGGCACAAAACCTGAAATTTTGGAGAGAAGGATAGTCAATTACATCGACGCCAGTATTTCACTGGTACCTAATTTATCGACCCCGAAAGGATGAAAGATAAAGTTGACCTTGGCAGAATTTGAACTCAGAACATAAAAATGAACAAAATACTGCCAAGTATTTTGCTCAGTGTGCTCTAATAATAATAATAAAATTTCTAAAATAATAGCAATCTGATTTTGTTCAAAATTTCCCAAAGAGTTGATGATGAAATCAAAACCAAGGGTACCAAGCAGTGGTATATCTACAATTTCAGCAGACTACATTTAGATTTCTGAGCTAATGGATCATGGGAAGGAACTGATATACAACTTGTTACCCCTCTGCAACACATCAATCTCCACTACCATGCTTTTAACTTGGCAATTACGAGAATAAGAATAATAATGATGATGATGATGATGATGATGGTGGTGGTGATTATGACAAACGGCAGACAGACACAAAGAGCAGAAACTTTGACAAAACCAACATCTAGTGAAATTTTATTTTATTTTATTTATTTTTTTTTTTTTTAAATGCTATTCCCCCCCC
>NC_069002.1:3607031-3608200 GCF_001194135.2 Octopus bimaculoides | reverse complement strand
AGCAGGAAGGCAAGGAAAAAGATTTATGTGTGTGTGTGTGTGTGTGTAGTTTGCCTATGGTTACCTGTGTGTGTGTGTGTGTGTGTGTGGTATTACATCATTTCAATTTCTCCCAGCAGCCCATCAAATTGGGGGGTTTTTTGTTTTGTTTTTTTTTTTTAATTTTATTTTTTTGCAGTACACATTTTCTTTATAAAAAGCAGATGCAATTTTTAACACCATCACCATCAACAGAAACAGCAGCAACAGTATCATCATCATCCTCATCATCACCTTTGTTGTTGTTGTTGCTGTTGTTACTACTACCACGTTTACTACTACAACTACTACTGCTACTACAACTACTACTTGAATTAGACTTTCGTTTGCCGTTCGGCCGGTGTAAGCATATGCACACAAACAAAATATGTCCACGTAACTGGAAGTGTGGCTGTGTGCACATATCTACACAAGCACATATATAGACATGTATATATACACACACACGAAAGCATGTAAACACAGATGCATGTTTTCTGCTCAGATGTTTATGAATATGTGCATATACATTATATATATATATATATATATATATACATATATACATATATATATATATATAATATATATGCACATATTCATAAACATTATATTATTTATATATATATTTGTGTACATATATATATATATATATGTGTGTGTGTCATATATATGTGTATACACCACAAGACATAAAATATATATGTATCTATGCATATATGCTTATACATAAAAATATACACATAGGCATATATTATATATAGACACATATATGTATGCATATGCAGATATATATATATATACACACACAACAAATATAAATTCATATACATATTTATGTGTGTGTGTCATATATATATATATATATGTATTCATATACACACATGTACATATTTTTACATATATATACACACACACGTGTCTGTCCATCTTTATATATATGTATGTATGTATATATATATATATATATATATATATATATATATATATACATACACATACATCTATGTAGATATGCAGAGAAACCCTATCTCACATGCAGCTACATGCATATTTACACAATGTAATGACAAAAGGTGGTGGTGGTGACAATGATGACGATGATGACGATAATAGTAGTTTTTGGTGGTGGCTACACTGGTGCTCTATCC
>NC_069002.1:3605447-3606209 GCF_001194135.2 Octopus bimaculoides | reverse complement strand
CCAAGAGAAAAAAAAATGAAAAAATTTTCCAAAAAATCATAAAAAAAAATAAACTGTTGAAAAGTAGACAGAATGTACTAGAATTTCTTCTTGAATATCTTTTCTGTTTCAAGAAAAAAAAAAAAAAAAGCAGGGAAAAAAAGCAAAATGGAAAAAAAAATGCCCCCTCCACTCTCAATCCTCCCTCATTGTCACAAAATATTTCAAGAATGTTTTTTGTTTTGTTTTCTTCTGTATGCTCAAAATTCCTCACTTTTCACAATAATAGATATGTTTATAAGTGTGTTTTTATATAATATATATATATATACACATATATATATATATATCTGTCTGTGTGTGTGCATGTGTTGGTATGTGTGTTGACTTTCAATTTTTTGCCGTTAAATTTCACAAAATAAAAAAGACAAAAAAATGTTTAGTTTTTTGGGGGGGAAATTAAAATTTATCATTATGTGCATATATGTGTGTGTATATATATGTACGTATGCATGCATATACCTATATATGTATATATATATATAAACATACACGTGTGTATGTGTGTGTATATGTATATACATATTTCGACAGAGAGATAGATAGATACATGCTACACATATATACACACACACACACACAAGTACATATATTTATATTTATGGATACATACATACATATATATATATATTTATAGATATAAACATTATACACACACACACACATATATATGTATATTTAAAGATACGTACATATATATATATATATATATATATATATATA
>NC_069002.1:3600037-3604741 GCF_001194135.2 Octopus bimaculoides | reverse complement strand
TGGCTGAGCACTCCACAGACACGTGTACCCTTAACGTAGTTCTCGGGGATATTCAGCGTGACACAGTGTGACAAGGCTGGCCCCTTTGAAATACAGGTACCACAGAAACAGGAAGTAAGAGTGAGAGAAAGCTGTGGTGAAAGAGTCCAGCAGGGTTCGACACCATCCCCTGCCAGAGTCTCGTGGAGTTTTAAGTGCTTTCGCTCAATAAACACTTACAACGCCCGGTCTGGGAATCGTAACCGCAATCCTATGACCGCGAGTCCGCTGCCCTAACCACTGGGCCATTGCGCCTCCCTTATAAGGGTAATAACACCAAATCTTTTTGCTGTTTTCACAGCCATGCTGTGTTTAAAATATTACTTTCTTGGTTGCACAATACGATACATATTCAACGCTTCTAAAACCAACGTAAAAGGTTGTTTACTTATGTTGTTTTGACAATTTTGTTTTTTTTTTGTTTCATTTTCAAACCAAACCAAAACAAAGAGAATCCTCTTACTTGGAGGTTTCCCTGGAATAAGTATGACGACGTGGCTCCTCCAGGAGGTCCTGTGGGCACTGGAGGGGGGGGAGCAGCAGCAGCAGCATTAGGTGGAGTAGACTGAAGAGGTGCCGGGGCCGGTGGTGAAGAACCCCAGTGGTCGTTGGCAGATGAAAAGGAGAAACCGAAGCCACTGGCAAAAGTTGGGGTCACCATGCTGGATTCGGTGCAGTAGGTCTCGGATAACGGGTCCGGTGAGTTGCGGATGCTACTTGCCTGCGATGAGAACGGAGATGATCCCAGACCTTCAAGTAGAAATATAAAATAGATAAATGAAAGGAGAGGCGCAGGAGTGGTTTGGCTGTGTGGTAAAAAGCTTGCTTCCCAGCTACATGGTTTTGGGTTCAGTCCTATTGTTTCTTCTACTACAGCTTCAGGCCAAGCAAAGCCTTGAGAGTGGATTGAGTAGATGGAAACCGAAAGAAGCCCACCGTGTATGTGCATATATATATATATAGGTTAATAGAGTTAGAGGTTGGAATGAGCGTCTCAGGGATAAAAGTATCCATTATACTACTGGTATAATTACCTATGTTTTAACCCTGGACATACACATGCAAGCATATTATGCTCAGAGATTGCAGGTAATGTCAAAGATAAACATGAGTTTATCAGGAATCAAATTTAAAGTAAACAGTTTCTGTTTACTGAGATCAACCAGACTATCAAATGTTGTTATACATCGCTGGTCACAATGCGCTTTACATGGTTTTTTTTTAGCTTTCAAATGATGCCACCCTGCTGGCCAGGCAATCAGGCCAACACTCCCTCTGACCAGGAGTTCAGTCTGTCGCAGGATTACCCATTTTTGCCAGCAGAGTGGACAGGAGCAGTGTGAAACAAAGTGTTTTGCTCAAAAACCCATCGCACTGCTCAGTCTGGGAATTGAACCCACGATCTCGCGATTGTAAGTGCAACGCCCTAACCACTAAGGCCACACATCTTCACATATTTGGGAAGTAACAAATTTCTCAATCAAACCTTTCCCTCCCCAATAATGGCCCACCTGCCTCGCCTGTCAAACATCTTACCCCTGTCCAACAGGCAATACCGTGTGTGTGTGTGTGTGTGTGTGTTTTGTACTTACTCTTAGAATCTCCGGCAGCAGTGATATGGACTGACCAAGGTGAGGAACTAAACAGGGAGTAAGTTCCAGGTTGTGAGTTCATTTCATGACTGGGACCTGACAGACATTCTCCTTCAGTACCAAGTAAACTGGAAAAGAGACACACAGACATACATATTTATATATATATCAATGTTACATAATGATGATGGTGGTGGTGGTGGTGGTGATGATAATGATGTTGGTGGTGGTGATGGTGTTGCTGATGAATGGTTGTGGTTGTAGTAGTAATAGTAATATTAGTATTAATAATAGTAGTGGTGGTGATAGTAATGATAGTAGTAGTAGTGGTGGTGGTGGAGGTTGTGATAGCAGTAATGTGTGTAGGCGGGGGAGGGGGGGGAAAAGAAAGAGTGCGCATGCACACTACTCACCTTTTCTCTGATGCTGCTAAGGGACTGTCAGGTTTCGGAACTCCCTAATTAAATCAGAAAATAAAAGACGATTAATAAGAGACAGTGATGATACTTATAGCAATTAGTTATGATGATGATGATGGCTTACCTAGCATGTAACTCAATCTAGTACCTTGCTGATAATTAGCAATCCTGAAGACATAGAAATCAACAGTTTTCTTGTCACCCTACCTCTTACTACACACCTACACACACACACACACCTTGGTCGTTTCCGCCATAGATTTATAGAAAATCTGTCTGTCAAGAAGATATGGCACATCCTCACATGTGACCACACTGGATTCCTTACTTCCCAGTCAGTCCAAATCACTTAGCTATGTTGCTACACAACAAACAGTTGATCAGTGTGTGGGGAGATCCTGGTTCCCTACCTACACACGGCCCTACAATATCTATTCAAAAGATAAAAGCTGACCAGGTGTTAAAAAAAAAACAACCAAGATTCATCATAATACCTGCAAGTATCTTTGTTCAACGCACTGATTTTTACACCCCATACCAACACATACACATTCAGGCATAGGCATGAATGGGTTAAGGAGCAACCACGTGGTTTCAGGTCCAGTCCCTGGAGCTGGACAAAGCTTTGTGATTGATTTTGGTAGATGGAGATTGTATGGAATCCTGTCATATGTATATATACATTGTAGCTTCAAGATTTTGATGTGACTGCTTGTTTTTAGAATGACATTGTAGGATATGTGTGAGAGGTTGGATCTGACCAGTACGAGCATAAAATAGGTAGACTATTTGGGCTGGATATGGCCAGATTAAATGCTAAAGGGTTAAGCATAAAACATTCATATTTAAGTGAGTTTCCACTTACTTCAGCGTGTCCTTGGAAGGGTTTCGAAGAAGCTAGAAAATCAAGCTGGCTGGGTTTAGGTGGCTGCAAACGAGAAAAAATACACAGAAATTAGTTGTATAGAATTAATTTAGATTACATAAAAAATTTTCTTAATAAAGTTTTAAATCTATTTTTATTTATCATTATTTTTCGAAGGGAAGGGCATATAAGGAGTGGCTAATCATTGGAGACAAGTATTTCATCGCCATCACCATCATTTTAACATCCATTCTTAAACGCTTACATGGCTGGACAGAATTTATTGTGGCAGATTTTCTATGGGTGGATGCTCTTCCCGTCACCAATCCTCACCTAATTCCCTCATGGTTGGACATGTTTTCAGGGAAGACTGGAAACAAAGGGCACTGCCTGCATGATGAGCTTTTTTCAGTTTCCGTCTACCAAATCCACTCACAAGGCTTTGGGTTGGCTCAGGGTTATAGTAGAAGACACTTGCTCAAGGTGCCTTGCAGTGGAACTGAACACAGAACCATGTGGTTGGGAAGTGAGCTAAACCACACAATTTTGGATGCAAAGTGGATCATATCTTTATAGTTCAATGACACATCTTTATAGCTAGATATGGTCATAAACAAAATGAGGAAAGAATGGGGAGAGCTCACAAAGGGAAGATAAACAAGGCAGACACATTGTGAATAAGAGAGCAATAGATAGACAGACAGATAACAAGAGAGGAGGAGGAGGAGAGAGACAGAAAAAAGAGTGAGAAATCAGATGTGAGGGAAAGACAGATAGACAGAGCAAATGAAGGATAGATAGAGAAGTAGGTGTAGGTAGGTAGATACGAAAGACAGACAGATAGGTAGGTAGGTAGATGGAGATAGATAGATAGATAGATAGGTAGATAGATAGATAGGTAGATAGATAGATAGATAGGTAGATAGATAGATAGATAGATAGATAGATAGGTAGGTAGGTAGGTAGGTAGGTAGATAGATAGATAGATAGATAGATAGGTAGGTAGATAGATAGAGAGAGACAGACAGATAGATAGAGAGATAGACAGATAGAGAGAAACAGACAGACAGGTAGACAGACAGACAGATAGATAGATAGATAGGTAGATAGGTAGATAGGTAGATAGATAGAGAGAGAGACAGATAGAGAGAGACAGACAGACAGATAGATAGATAGATAGATAGATAGGTAGACAGATTGATAGAGAGAAAGAGAAAGGCAAACAGACAGAGATAGATAAAGAACTGGTTAAGACTAACCTGAATAGCAACTAAATGAGAGAAACCACCCAAGATGTCTGAAGGATCCGTAGTGAAGTCATCACACGGTTGTTGAAGCTCGCTATGTTCCATGTCCTCAGTGGGAGAACAACCCTCGGCTAGAGATAGGGCTAAACTTTGTGACAATGAGTTCAGCAATGACTTATTTAGAGTGTCTGGGTGCACTTGACTCTGTGCTGCTGCTGATGCTGCTGCTGATTGCCCCAAACCTTGCTGCTGCTGTGGAGAAGGGTTCTGTTGGGGTCCACTCAATGGACCCCCAATGGGTGATGGCGTCGACTTCTGGCATTGCATACTGCTAGACGACTTCTGCCCTTTCAGGGTTTCGCCAGCCGAAGGGCCGAAAGCCTGTGGGTAGTGAGGAGGAGCAGGCGGCCCAGGTGGGGAAGGCTGGTTTGTAAAATTCAGGAACTGGTGATTACTCAAGGGTCCCCCACTGTTTGCAGACTGAGTGGGGACTGCAGCGGGGAACTTTGATGATGGCGGCAAGAATGACTGAGAGGAAGGGA
>NC_069002.1:3596637-3599502 GCF_001194135.2 Octopus bimaculoides | reverse complement strand
TGTTTGATGTGGCAGGAAAGGACCTCTTCTCGGAAACTGAGTCTGGTTGACGGAAGGGTAGGATTGCTGCGGAGCTTGCTGAGAATGCAGTTGCTGCTGCTGCTGCTGCTGCTGCTGCTGCTGCAGTTGCTGCTGTTGCTGTAGTCGAACGTTTGCCGAGGACAAAGCAATGTGGGAAGGAAATGATGGACTCGGGCCTCTATACTGAAGTGATGAAGAAAACTGGTTCGTGTTGACGCTGTTCGGGGTGGGAGATGGGGGCAGAAGATCCAGAGGTAGAGGGGAGGGAGCTGTCGGGTGTGGGGCAACATTGGCCTTGCTTACGGACTGCGGCGTGGGAGCTATGGAGACTGGGCGGTTGCCACCAGGTTTCATGAACTGGGGATCGGTAGTCGGAACACCAAGTAAGTAACGGTGAGGGTTTATGTTGCACCCTTTGCTCTGGTTATCCGTTGGAATTTTCATCTGAAATGGAAGAGAAAACCAAAGAGACACCATTAAATCACATCTTGTATAGCACCACGTTTAATAGGTAAGTTGCACGTTCTATCATGTACCAATATTATTATTATCTACTAATTCCCTTTCTGTCGTATATTGCCATATTTAACCATTAAACCAGATTGATCTAACATACTGAACCATGAAATCAAGTTCTGTTACATAACAGACAGTAAACCACATGCTGGACAGGTACGGATGTGTGATGTGCATGAAAGGGGACAGTTGTACGAAGAAGTGCTAAGTGAACCGAGTGGAAGGAGCTCACGAAAGAGAAAGAATTAGGGAGGACTGGTCTCATGAAGCAGGGGCCACGACAGGAGGGGGGAGATGCTGTGTGTATACAAGCATAGAAAACACGTGAAACTATAATGATACTGTGTTTTTGGGGTTTTTGTTTCTATTTTGTTGTTTCAATCAGTGGATTGTGGTCGTGGTGGGACACACTTCATCCTTTTATATTTTAGCTGATACTAACAACCCCAGAACTTATATTCAGACTGGTATATATTAGACCCTGTTTGTTAAACTTCTAAGTTACAGGACATAAAAAAATAACACAAATACAAACAACAGTTTTTAGACCCAAAACAAACACACACACACATGCACACACACGCACAGAATTTTTGCACATTTTCCTGTATATATATATATATATATATATATATATATATCTGGTGTCCTCCACAGCTGAAGTCTCAATGCCACTCTCCACTGCTGAAGAGGATTGGCTTACAAGAGCACTGTGTTGGTGCCACATAAAAAGCATCCAGCACACTCTGTAAAGTGGTTAGTATTATAAAGGGCATCTCGCCATAGAAACCAGGCCAAATCAGACTGGAACCTCGTGCAGCTCTCCTCCTTGCCAGCTCTGGTCAGACTGTCCAACCCATGCCAGCATGGAAAATGGACATTAAATGATGATGATTACATATATATAACCATGTCATTAGCAGAAAGTGGCTTTGTATCTGCACGATTCCATATGTGATCCGATTGCAAAATTGCAAGGCAGCTTGTCTTAGAACTTGTCTGTTAATTTAGGCTTCAAACGACCATTACCATTACATTGCACATGGGATTTGGTAGACATGCATGTGTGTGTGTATGTGTGTGTGTGTGTGTGTGAGGATATTTACCAATTGCTTATTAATGTTTTTGACTTCTTTGTCAGGTGAGTTTTTGTCAGTGATTTGGTTCTGTTTCTGGATAATTGCCTGAAGTAGAAGGAAATAAGAATATATTTACTGGAGGCATGGCAAAACCATTCATACGGCAGCAGTTCAGGAGTTCTTTGTTAGGGAGGAGGAGGAGGAGAAGGAGAAGGAAGATTTTATGTATGCATGCTCATGTGTGTGTGTGTTAGCTTATATGCATCATTGTGTATATATGTGTGCATAAGTGTAGCTGTGTGTGTATATGTATGTGTTTGGATCTATGTATGTTTATATATATGTGTGTGTTTGCCTGAATGTAGGTATGATTGTACATATATGTATTGTGTGAGTATGTGCATGCTTGCATGTGTGTATTTGCATGTAGGTGTGTGTGTGTGTGTGTGCATGCACACACAGTTATTTGGTAATGTAATTTGCTTCTGACACAGCATTGGAAACAGTGTTTTTTTTATTAAAGCCCTGGACTAACCAACGACTTAGGAGTGAAATTTTACAGAAAATGTGCAGAAGGCCATCGTACATATACATACATGTATGTGCATGAGAGAGAGAGAGAGAGAGAGAGAGGAGAGACAGTGAGAGGTAGAATATCCACATGCATTAGCAAAAATGGTGATGATTATTTGCATCTTCTGTGAATAATATATCCTGTAACTTAGCAGTTTCATTTGTTTCAATACATAAAGACTAATGGAATGAAAAATACTCCACTTGAAACTCAAGGCTTGCTGACAAAAATGGAATCCAGCTGTGGAACTGTGCTTCAATAAGACATATATGTATAGCAAATGAAGGACAGAAGATGGAATATATTATTAATCACGACAATTGTTTCGACACATCTAGCATTGATTCCTCGTGGGTGGGACACTCAACTGGTTCAGGAGCATCTGGTGGTGCAGATGTGTCTCGTCGGGTGATAAATAAATACAACTCGTTAAAACGATTGTTCCGGAATGTGACTTTCCGTTTTGTAGAGAGAAAAGTAGACAGACGGAGGAAATATCTTCATTGATATAGAAGATCAAAAATAAAATCACAGATGACAAAAAGAGAAACGAACAGGCAATCCAGCGAGAAAATATATATATATATATATATATATATATAATAATATTAGGGACAAAATCCAAAATTACAGGTAAAAAACTCAATTAAAATCAATTTATAAAAAATTAAAATT
>NC_069002.1:3590759-3596506 GCF_001194135.2 Octopus bimaculoides | reverse complement strand
TTATATTGTATATCATATTATATATTGTATATTCCATATTCTATACCCCACATTAGTTCTGCAGGAATATAAATAAAACATAAAAAACAGACAGTGTTGGAACTCTTTTAAGCAAAATAATATATTCCTCTATACACAATCATACAAAAAACCCCACCTTTTTTGTATTTATTTTTACTCGCATATATATATATATATATATATATATATATATATACACGTATGTAAATGCAATGAATGATGAAGGGGACAAGACAACAAGGGAGAAGCAAAGCCTGGTTAATTGTTAGCAGAACACTCTAATAGAAAGAGACATTGTTGTAACGTTTGGGAGATCAGTCTTTCATCAGAAGAGAGAAACAGTGAATGAGTGAGAAAGAAAAATAGTCAATGAAACCACAAAAAAAAAAAAAAAAAAAAGTTGAAGGCTAGAAATTAGGTGGGAATGCCGTTCTAGAAGGAGTAAAGAAAAGGAAATAGGAGTGAATGTGGGTGTGTAGGTGCCAGTATAAGAGTGGTGTATTTATGTTCCAAATATCAGCTTAATAATGACAAAGTTAGTTTATCAAATTCTTCATAATTTTCAAAGTTAATTAAAGGTAGTGTATTTAAATAGAAAAACGAGATAACAAAAGAGCTAATACTTTCAGATGTGATTCGAGGAAGATTTAGCTAATATTTCTAGCAGTATTGGAGACCAGGTAGAGGCTTGCTTCACATTATCTCTGATTGTTGTGGATCTAATTAAATGTACCATTTACTTCATTACTAGCACATAGCATCAGTATATAGAATAAATATTTAATTAGCTAATATGAATTAAGATGAAGATTTAATTATATATTGGGAGTGAGAAAGTGAAAAGAGAGGAGCTTACTGACCTGGATGGCAACATTTTGTCTGCTTGACTGTTTGTCAACATTACAATGACCAATATCACCTGAGGACAGAGGAATAGTTGTATAATAATGTACATGAATAAACTCATATGTATGTATGTGTATATACACACAAATACACACACACACACACACACCACAGAAACATGCTACTAGTTTCAATACCCACACATACTACAGTTGTGACATACACACACACATAATAGTATATAGGGGACACACTCACATACACAAACTATTAGTTAGGACAGACATAGAAACACTAACAATTATGACACATACACACTCAAATATACACACTATCATTTAGGACACACCAACACTCACATATACACACTATCATTTAGGACACACCAACACTCACATATACACACTACAAGTTAGAACACATACACATACAAAATACTACTTAGGGCGGATGGACACACACACACATATATATACACACTATCAGTCAGGGCACACACACACAACCTATTAGGACACATGCACACTACCAGTTACTATACACACATACATGCAGTACCGTTTACAACCCATACACACACTACTATTTACATCACCCTACACACACACACACACACACACACACACACACACACACATGCTTGAACCTGCTAAAAGTCCAGCTGACCTGACATACCTTTGTTTTCTTTGCCATCAGCGGTATTGATGTACAATGTCCTGTACTGTGTCACTGGTTGCTGACCTCCAGGGAACTGAAAGTGTAGTCGGCCAGACTTGTTCACTTGCATTGATAAGAGCCGCAGACTTCACGAGAAAAAGAAAAAGACCGTGGAAAAGTTGAGAAGGGATGAAAGTGAAGAGAGAGAAAGAGAGAGAGAGAGAGAGAGAAAGAGAAAAGACAAGATTTCAACTTACTCTGAACATTTCTCAACAATCCATTTGCCATGATTAATCAAGCGTAAAGCTCGGAGTTGTATTTCTATCTCGGTCGGAACAGTTTCGGCATCAAAGCTGTAATTACTGTACAGAGAAAACAGAGAGAGACAAATGGCAGGGTTCGTAAAGAGTTGAAGAGAGTTTTGAAGAGGAGAAAACTGAAGAGTGAGAAAACACTTACCTGTGTGCTTTTTCAATTGGTTGAAAGCACCTTAGATCATAATCTTCAGGTAAGGGGACATCAAAATCTGGAAAAAAGAGAGAAAATATTAAGTGAAACGAGGAAAAGTTAAATGACCAAGTATGAAAGACTGGGTCTAAGGGTCAGCAGGAAAGGAAGACAGAGTGAAAGGAAAGGATAAATAGGGCCCTCCCCCCAAAGGGGGAGAGGAGCAGGAAAGGAAGAGGAACTCAACAGACATTAACCTTTTTGTTACCATATTTCTGTTGAAATACACTGCCTTTACTTCAGTTAATTTATTTCTCTATTGCCTACAGGGGGCTAAACAGGGGACAGACAAGGACAGACAATGGGGTTAAGTCGATTACATCTACCTCAGTGCATAACTGGTACTTTATTTATCGACCTCGAAAGGATGAAGGGCAAAGTCAACCTCGGTTGGTATCAGAATGGTTAAATGACGTTCAGAATAACTTACATTGTGAGAGGTCAAGACATTCTCCGTTCACTGGTTGTTCTTGTACCATGTTCAGCAATTTAGACAAATTTGACCAGACACTGGACAAAAGAGAAAATAAAGAGTTTCAGACGGTAAAATAGGAAAACAAAATTTTCTTTTAACAACAGATTTTGGACAATAATGATTCTTTCTAATTTTGGCACAAGGCCAGCAATTTTAAGGGAGGTCAATTACTTTGACCCCAGTATTTCGATGGTATTTATTGGGCCTTGAAAGGATGAAAGGCAATGTCAAACTCAGTGAAACTTGAATAATAATTTGATGAGAGGAACCAGATTTTGACTTTAACTCACCTCGAAGATTTCAGGAAATTATTACTGAAATAAACTGGATCTGACCACAACCAGTCCAAAAGTATCTTGATAGCAGGTAAAGTGAAAAAATCTCGAAGTTTCTGTTCTTGCTTGGGAGTATAATGTAGCAATATGTCCAGAAGTAAAACTGAGAGAGGGGGGAAAAAAAAAAAACACAGAACAATATAAATATTTTTTAAATGGTTCCACACTCTCTTTTTCTCTTTACTTATATGTATGTGCTATAAAATATTTGAGTCTATGTGTGTATACACACAGACAAATATATATATCTGCTATACATTTTACAGAATATTCCATAAGAAGAGGGGACTTTGCTCTAATGAGTAAATAATATGTATGCATGGGTGTGTGAGTGCATGCATATAAGCACACATTTTTATTTATTTATATATTTATATATATATATATATATATATATATATATATACACACACACACACACACACAAAGGGTGGGCAAAAAGTCATGCACCGAAACATTTGTCATTTTGCTTGTACTATGTTATTAGTATTGACATGTGCAATATATATTAAATGAGTTTTGGTGCATGACTTTTGACCCACTGGTTATCTTATGGAACATTCTATAGCCAAACTACTTACATCCTGGTGAAGTATGCAATCACTCACCTGTAAAATTGAACGCCATATCAAATCCCTTCTCCTCCACTTTACTTTCCTCTTCCTGCTTGTCAGGTTGGCTGTTGGAGTCGAAGAAACCATCGTTCATTTGTCGTTTGGCGTGGTGCATAGTAAACAGGTTGATGGCAATAATTTGAATGAGCATGGGAGTGGAGAAACTTTGTGAGGTCACGTGAGCTGGGAGGCTGGTGAGTAACTTCTCAGAGAGACAAGCAGCACGTTCATAGTCTAAATGGGGAAGAGAACAATAGAATGTGGTAAACATATTGAATCATCATATCTTCCCTAATGCCTGCTTTTCCATGCTTATAGGGGCCAGAGGACATTTATTGAGGCAGGTTTTCTACAGTTGGATACCCTTGTTGTCACCTACTTGGAAATGCTTAACACTGCTTGTATGATAGCAACACTTACAACACAAACCATAAAGGACAGTTGGAACAGATTACAAACACGTGTACATACATATGTGTGTGTGTGTGTATGTGTGTGTGTGTATGTGTGTGTGTATATATATATATATATATATATATATATATATATATATATATATATATATATATATATATATATTACACACACATACATATACACATGTAACTGTATATTACCTTCACATATATATAATATACATGCACACATATTTATAGTAATCACATATCTATGTGCACATTGTATACATACGTCTAGATTACATGCACAACGTTAAGACTTCTAATGGTGGTTTGCATTTGAGATCAAGCAGAGTTATCTACCTTGATCATGAATGTGAAATTCTGATTTTGTCCGTTATCTAGTACTTTAACCCTAACAAACATTTTGTGCCTGATACACCATTTCTACACAAAGATTAGAATGTGTAGATCTGCACATTACACACACACTATATAGACCAGACTTGTTATGTACTTAATAATACACACATGCACATCAGTGTAGAGCAAAAATCTATGGTTCTGATAAAGTTAAAGATTACATATATCATTTACTTTTCGTTTCCTTTCGATATAAGCAAAAAAAAAGCAAAGCCTGGCAGATGCACATTGTAAGAGCACATCTTTGATGCTAGTCTGATTCTGATGAAGTTCTATTCTAAGCCTTAACCACAAATATTACATAAATTTTCATTTGAAACTTGTATGTAAATGGCATTGAAAGCAGAGTTGGTACAGAAACAATTGTAATTTATCATCAAAGATGTGTTGAAGTATTTCTTTGTCTTATTATTTGAATTATTATACATATATTCTTCTGTAGTCCAAATACTGTCATCTTGTACTAATATATATTTGTCCTGTTTCAAACACTGTTTTAATATATTAATATATAAGGGTCTCATTATGTTGCAAACACCATCTTAATATAACGATGTCTTTTGATAAGCTATGGGCCAAACACTATCTTGATGCAACAATATATATTTGTCTTTTGTTATGTTCCAAACACCACTCTAACATACTAATACATGCCTTTTGTTCAATTATGTTCCAGACATTAATTAAGCAATGAATTAATTATCTTACTTAACCCTACTAATCTTACATAATTCTCTACCCACTGCTCTTTGCTCATAGATTAATTAATTATTAAAAGAAATATAAAAACAAATTTGCCTCCTACCAGCTTTGAGGTGTATGAGGGCGTGGAACTGTAGAAAGGCCGCAATAAGCTCACTCATCGACAGCTTGCCTTTGAAGTCAGTCCTGCAACAGATGAGATGGGGTAACAACAATGGAGGTGGGTACAAAAAGGGAATGTCAGGGCAAAGTAAAAGAAAAATGGATAACAATGATAGTGGAAGGTATACAAAAATATGGAGGGCATAAAATATTAGAGGGCTAACAACGATGTTGAAGGGTTATACTCAAGGAGTGTCAGATAAAAGTTGATAGGTATACAGGATGGATATAAACTGACCCTTGTAGAAGAGTTGTAATTTATTTTATGAAGCCCAGAGGAATGAAAGGCATAGTTAACATTGGTAGGATTTGAACTCAGAAAGTAGATAGTAAGAACAAACAATGCAAAACATTTTGTCAAATACTATAATGATTTACATTTTATGAAAATTAATATTATCCCAAGCCACCTCTAGCAAGGCTATGAGACCTCCCTGCCAATGCTTCGCGACCACCCCCAGGGGGTTGGGAACCCCTCAGCTAGAAGAAATGCTGCTAAGCATTTTGTCTGATGGCCAACAATTCTGCAAGCTCATCGTGTAAATGTCAGTCTATTATAATTGCTGGTATATATATATATATATATATCATCATCATCATCATCATC
>NC_069002.1:3588886-3590749 GCF_001194135.2 Octopus bimaculoides | reverse complement strand
GAGAGCAGAAGATAAAAGAGGGCAAAAGTTGCTTAGAAGTGAAACATACGAGTCTTTGGCAAGTTTGCTGTAGAACTTCTCAAGGTTGGTAGCAGCCACAGGGAAGGGGTGCCTCACTGCTAAACTGCGGATGTAATAAAACACTGTGGTCAGCTTGTTACCACGGGCTGCCTCAAGTATGGCCAGCTGGTTGTAGGGTTGACCTGAAAATTGAATCAACAGAAACAAAATTGTTTTATGTATTCATGCATAAATGTTTCTCTACATACACTCAAACACAACATGGTCGATTCTCCTATCCAAAAAAAAACAAAAAAAACAAACAAACAACAGATGAGGGTCACTCTCTCCATCAAATTGATGTTTCCTGAACAGGTGCACCAGTGTCCCACACATCAAGTGTTGAAGTGAGCACAGAGCAATATAAGGTGAAGTGTTCTGCTCAAGAACACACCACCCTAAATAAACCTACACAGACAGATACATGTGTGTGTGTAGAGAGAGAGAGAGAGAGAGAGAGAGAGTTAAAAATACATCGACAGTGTACTGTTGTTAGATATACGGTCAACATTTCTTTAACTTACCATTTGATGGTACCAAATTAGCAGCATGCCAGTAATACGTTTGTGCTTGATCCACTTCTTGGCGGTAACGAGCTTCAACAACAACAACATTTCAGTTAGGATTCAATAAAACTGAACACACAATTGATATAAACAAAACAATTCTAAAACTGGTCAACAAAACTGGATTAGAAACACAGTAATAATAATAATGGTTTTAAATTTTTGCTACAAGGGCAGTAATTTTGGGGGAGGGGATAAGTCAATTACATTGACCCCAGTTCATAACTGGTGCTTATTTCATCAACCCCGAAAGGATGAAAGGCAAAGTCAACCCTGCCAGAATTTGAATTCAGAGCATGAAGACAGAAGAAATAATGCTAAGCATTCCGTCCAGCATGCTAATGATTCTGCCAGCTTGAATCCTTTCTATTATAGGCACACGGATGAAATTTTGAGGGAGAAGGCTAATCGGTTACATCAACTCCAGTGCATAACTGGTACTTATTTCATCGACCCCGGAAGGATGAAAGGCAGCATTTGAACTTTCTAATGGAAGCACAAGGCTTGCAATTTTTGGAAAGGTCTAATCAATTACATTGATACTAATACATTATTTCTAAAAGACAATTTCAAGCAACAGCACCATGGAGCCATTCTACAGGTATTGTGCGTAATGCTGTGACTGTACTTACCGATATCTCCCAAATGAACAAGGCAATGCTGACAGATGTAGAAACAGGAGTTCTTTTTGGGAGGAGTGATTTTCGCTTTTAAAGGATTTTTCTCTTCAAGATAGGAAAGAAAGAAATAAAATAATAATTAATTGGATTAAGATTATTTTCATAAATTATAAGATTATACCAAATACAATATGAAAGCTAAAACATTCCATATACTGAAGTGTGTCCACATGTATCATTCCTACCTCCCTACATCTCTCCCACTGCACTATTCTACGTTTTCTCATCCATTGATATTGTTCTCTGCATCCATACATGACATTGATTTCCTCCATCCCCACACAGGACCATTGAATTCTACCTTCATGCACTTCACCCGACTCTCTCTCTCTTCCTCAACTGTTCCCCACTCAAACACATAATCTCCATCTTGTACCCCCTCACCACCACCATTTATCCTATTACTGCTTGCTTATTGTACCCCTCTATCTCCAATTTCAGACACCCTCAACAATCCTCAGCCCCCATATCCACCCTTTAACCCCACCCAATTCTTACAGATGTTGCCCTCTCCTCTCCCCTCCACACCAACCCCATGCACTTTTGCAAGCCCCCCC
>NC_069002.1:3586165-3587985 GCF_001194135.2 Octopus bimaculoides | reverse complement strand
CCCACCCCCGACAAAGCCCCCAACAGCTATTGGTGCTGATCCTTGGCACACATGGCTTCACACAGTTGGTGTTGCAAAGATTTATTCTTACCTTTTATAATTCCATAAGCTGAAGATTTCCGCCTGAAAGGCAGGTCCAACTTGAAGGTCGTACATAGTAGCTGTAATAACTGGAAAAGAAGGAGAGATGGAAGGATAAGTGAACGAGTGTGCAGGCAAGCAGTCGTGCTTTGGTCGGTGTGTCATTATAGATATGCCATCAACATGAAATAGTTAATAAATTAATTGTAAATAATTACACAGGGAGGGGATAAGAAAATATTTAGACGATGACTAATATTGTTTAAATAGCGTCTTGGCTTTTTATCTTTTACTTGTTTCAAGTCAGTGGACTGAGGCCAAGCTGGGGCACCACCGTCAACAATTTAGTCAGACAAATTAACCCCAGTATTTTATTTTTTTGCAGTCTGGTCCTTATTTTGTTGATCTCTTTAATGAGCTGTATTTAATTATTTCAGATAGTTTTGTCCTAATGCTCTAGAAACTTTGCCAATTCATCACAGAGTGTTGTGACATGTGGGTTATCATATGGAGTATTACAAAATGCTGTACAGTGAATCATACAGTACAGCTCCATGGAGCACTGAGACATGTTATGGGCTGTTGGGGAGTGCCATGTAGTGTTGTGGTGTGTCGTGGGGTGCTGCGGCGTGTCGCAGGGTATTGTGGAGTGTCACAGGGTGTTGCAGAGTGTTGTGATGTGTTGTGAAGTGTTATGGAAGTTGTAAGGCGTTATGGAGAATTGGTGATTTGCTACAGAACAATGTGACATGTTATGGAGTGTTGTGGGGTGTCATGGGTGGTTGTGCTCTGTTATGGAGTGCTACAAAACATTGTGAAGTGTCACAGTGACTCGTGGAGAGCCATTGAATATATCATGAGAGTGTTATGGTGCTTCACAAGGTGTGCGTTACTGTCAAAACAGACAATTAATATTGTACGAACCTGAAGGTAGAACCCACTTGCTGTTTCAAGGAACAGATTGAGGCTGGCTTGCACTTCGAGTCTTTTTGGATTCTGGGAACAAAAAGAGAAGAAAAAAAAATGGCCAATACTCAAAATTATCACTGATTTTATAACTTCAGCACAAACTCGAGTCACAGAAGGAAATTAAAAACAAATCAACATCACCCACTCTCTCACCATCACCACCACCACCACCACCCTCATCATCATCATTACTATCACAACCAGTACCACCATTACCACCATCATCATCATCATCATGAATATTTGAATTTCAATGTTGATGAAGTGTTTTATTTAGATTTTTCTCTCTTTCTTTCTTTATGACAGATGTGTCGTTTTCTAATCAGCTTAACCCCTCCCCCTGAAATTGTTGGCTTTGTACCAAAACTTGATCATTGTGGGGTCAATGTTATCGGTTTTCCAAAGCCTGCAGGAGTCAGATGGAATTTGTGGAGGTAGAATTTCCAGGGCTGGATGCCGTTTCAATTACTGACCCTCACCCCGTTTCCAAATAAGGTAATATTTCCCCTTGACTAAACATGCTTTCACAGAAGTTTACAAATTGAAGGAGAACACCATTTGCATGAACTTGCTTCTAACCATCATGTGATGTGAAGACAAGAAGACAGTGACACACACACACACACACACACACACACACACACACGAGTAAGCACATAAATGCAAAACAAGGTGGTGAAAAACAGTATTCAATTACCAAAGGTAGAGTAATAAGCTTTTTTATTAAACCTACAAAAACATGTTTTTACAGCTTTAATTAAAAAAAGTAT
>NC_069002.1:3584599-3586009 GCF_001194135.2 Octopus bimaculoides | reverse complement strand
ATATATATATATATATATATATATATATATACATACACACACACTTATGCATACACGTATGCACATATGCATACACTTATATACATATACACACACATATATTCAATGGGCTTCTTTCAGTTTCCATCCACCAAATCTGCTCACAGGGCTTTAGTCAGACCAGGGCTGTAATAGATGTTTGCCCAAGGTGCTATGCAGTTGGACTGAACCCAAACCAAATGGCTGGAAAGTAAACTTGTTACCCTAAAGCCTTATCATGTAACTCAAACACTTAGAGATTTTGTTAGTGGAAGGGTGAAAATGTTGATGCTAGCAAAATTTCTTCTGCAGGCAAGGGGGAGGGGGGTTCCTATCGTTGCTCTTTGTGGTTGCTCACTGTATTAAAACTGGCAGCCAAACTGCCATCAAATAACCTTTTAGCATTGAAACCAACCAGATCCAGCCTCTCACACATACCCTACAATGTCATTCTAAATATAAATCTCATCACTGAAATCTGAAAAGCTATCAGATAATGCATGATGAATTCTAAACACTGCATTTGACAGTGGAGATAAATATTAGCTTTTGGTATTAATACTGCCCCTGTCACTAATATATATATTTTAAACAAGATAACTGACTAATTGTGACACCAGCACCTGGGTCCATATGACCAAGAAGTCAATGTGGGAGTTTCTCTCATGCTATCTACTTCAATATAGTTTATTCTAACAGAACATTCATGTTTGAGTGGAGATAAATATTACTTCTCAGTATTAATACTGCCTCTGTTGTTGATAAATATATTTTTTAACTAAAATTAGAGCTAATGGGGATAAATAGTTGATTAAACTGGACCTACGATACGGTTGGTAAATTTATTCTATAGATTCAAGAAGAATGAGATACCAAAGTCAGTTCTGAAGGGGATCTTTACTTAGAGGGTGAGTGCAAGACATGAACACCAGAAGGAATTTTGTCTACCACCCCACTCGTTCTGAAAGCCACCACCCTTTACAGAACCTTCTCCTCACCATTCAACCGTTACATGGTCCTCTCTCCCCTGTTTCAACTACCTACACACCTTACAGTTAACACCTTTTACAGGGCCCTACCTCCTCTGATTCTACCCACCACCACCACCGCCACAAACAAGACAAAATTGTCCCCCACCCTCACTCTTCCAAGTACACCTAAGTATATCCTTTTTTGTATCTCTTTAATAAATTAAAAAAAAACAAAAAGGAGGGCCATAGGTAAAAGTATTTCTTTAAAAAAATTTTTTTAAATATATATAAAAGATGCGTCCATACCCTCACCTGATTGTCCTTAGCTTGAGTTTGAAGGGTGTTAATTTGATTTTTGAAAGCATGGTTCCACCTGGAGAGAAAAAAAGCAACAGCAACAATTAACATATTGGGGTGGAAA
>NC_069002.1:3577087-3584589 GCF_001194135.2 Octopus bimaculoides | reverse complement strand
GAACTGTACCCAACAGAGTATATCAATAGCCAAATGTTGTGGTTCATATATTCCTCTGATGAAAATGGTTTTTTTTTTCTAATAATGTAATGTCTTCATTAATCAATTAAAAATTCATTGGAAGCAGTTGCAGTGAATTGACACATTATCTATCAGTTGTTATATATATATTATGGCACATGTGCCCAGCATCGCCTTCCTGGCACTTGTGCCAGATGGTATGTGTAACGACATTCCAGCGAGATCGTTGCCAGTGCCGCCGAAGTGGCTCTTGTGCGGGTGGCACGTAAAATACACCATTTTGAGCGTGGCCATTACCAGTACCGCCTAACTGGCCTTCATGCCGGTGGCACATAAAAGCACCCACTACACTCTCGGAGTGGTTGGTGTTAGGAAGGGCATCCAGCTGTAGAAACTCTGCCAAATCAGATTGGAGCCTGGTGTTGCCATCTGGTTTCACCAGTCCTCAGTCAAATCATCCAACCCATGCTAGCATGGAAAGCGGACGTTAAACGACGATGATATATATATATATATATATATATATAAAACACACACACCTCCAATACTAAATGCATAGAAAAGCCCCCAGAAAGGAGATGTTTAAGTAGAATGAAAGAGCAGCAGAATGCAGACAATAAAAAGACAAGGGGTAAAAGAAGTGTGCAGAGACATGACTTACAGGTCTTGTTCCACTTTCTTGTCCAAAGCATATTCTAAATCCATTATCAGCAGCTTCTTGTAAAGATCCTCCAGCTTTTGACGTGATACCCAAACTTCAGACACATTCTTGCTAGGATCTACAACAGAGGAGCAATTTAGGGTTTAGTCAAATCAATATTTACAGATTTACTTTAAAATATATTTAATAACTTTTCGATTTAATAATAATATTCAAATGTAAATGTTCCTTGGATGGTTGGTTTCTTCACTCTTGCTGTTCATCATACAGAGAGAAGGAGAGAGAGAAAGAGTAAAATAAATAAAGAGTTAACCTAAGAGGTACAGGATTAGTGCACATAATAGGTTTGGAGGGCAGACAATGCGTAAATGAATACTACATGCACACACATTGAGAAAAAAAGAATTTATCAACCCCCAAAAGGATGCTGGGGAAAATGCCTTGCAGCATTTTGTCCATCTTTACGTTCAGAGTTCAAATGCCACGAGGGTCGAGTTTGAAAGAATTAGAAGATCCAGCAAATGTTTACATGGTTTCCCCTCCTGGGAGAGGGAGGAGGGGGAGATGAGAGGTCAAGATTATGTGTCTTTAATTCAAATATGAACACTAACCCTTTTGACACCAGCCTGATAGAGACCAGCTCAATACCTTCCAATACAATTTTAGGTGAGAACTTTTATATTAAGCTCAACTGCAACTCCTGTCCTAATAAGTGGAGGAAAACAAGAACTTTACTGAATTTTTCTGGATTGTTGATCATATTAAAATTGATAGAAACATACAAAGTATTTTGATGGAAATATAGTGAGAAAATGATTGACCCTTTAACATACTGATTAAAACAGGTAGAATATTTGGGCCAGTTATGGTCAGTTTAACCTTTAGCATTCGGATTTCTTAGTCAAATGCATATTCATCCACATTGTTTTGAATTAATCACACATTATTTTGTAGCTTCAAAATTTCAATGGTGTGATTGTCTATTTTTAGAATGACCTTGTAGGGTAGGTGTGAAATGTTGGATTTGGTTACTTTAAACATAAAACTGGTATAATATTTGGGCCAGATATGGCCAGTTTAAATGCAAAAGAGTGAAGTAAAAGGGTTTTGTATCAAAGAACCAGGACTGATCACTGACAGGTTTACTAGTGGAAGAACGAAAGAGAATTTAGTATGTATGACTGACTTGTTAGTTGTAGAAAGTTCATGTACAACAGAGTGGTGCCTTTCACAGAAAATGACAACATGACCTCAAATTTCACCATCTCTAGTACTAGACATGAAGTCCAGAGATGAGGAGCTTTAAATAATTTAGGTTAAATCAACTTTGACCTCCAGCTGTTTACAACAATTTCATGTAATTAAATATCAACATATCGCATAGCTCGACTTAATGAGGGTGGTAGTATAGTCAAAGAATGGGACAGCTAACTCCTGCGCAATAGGTACAGCATGGCTAAAGCTTGCATTATATGCTATAAGTACGTCAGTGCTAAAGCCTGTGCTGTTGGTGCAGCCAGGCTGAAGCCCACACTATAAGCACAACCCAGCTAAAACCTGCACTATAGGTGCAGCCCAGCTAAAACCTGCACTATAGGTGCAGCCCAGCTAAGGCCTGCGCTATAGGCACAGCAAAGATAAAACCTGCGCTGTAGGTTTTATCATCAAATCAGGCCTCAATAATGTTCACCAGATCTAAAGATCTTCCTGTCTGTACCAGTAGAACATTCAAACTAATTGAAATCTGTTCTGATTTAGTCATTAACAGATATCAGCTAGATTTGGTTACTCAGATCCCAAGTTCAAATGTCAGTTTAGCCTCGAAGGTAAATGCCAATAAAAATGCAATTATAGTTATTGAACAACCATGTCTTTCCCTCAGGTTCCAAACACTATACTATACACACAAGACCATTACAATTTGTGCTACAGGCACTCGACAACTAAAGCTCACACTATGGGCACCCAACAACCAGAGCCTACACTCAGGCATTAAGCAACCAAAACCTGTATTATAAGCACTAGAACAGTGGTTCTCAGTAGGCCCTTGCAAATCAATGAGACTGATACCATTAACATTCTGCTTTAACTGCTGTAAACTGACACCTATAGAAAACTCCTGAGTGAGGAGGGAATTCCAGAGGATTGACACTCTGGGAAGGGAGGATTGTGAATAGTGGTTGGTGTAAGGCTTGTGGGTTACAAGGCTTATTGATGATGTCACTTGAGTGACAAGAGATGAATGAGTAAGGGGGAGAGCGATGGATGAATAGAGGTGGCACGAGTTGAGCCAATTCTGAGGAACAGAGGCCATCAAAGTAACAATAGAAAAAGGCAGAGATGACAGGATGTTCGTAGAGCAGAGAATGGGGTATGTTAGTGAGTGACATTATGGCAATTGTCAGGGTGTGTGGCCTAGTGGTCAGGCTGTTGCACTCATTACCTTTGGTGTCATGGTTTCAATTCCCAGACTGAGTAGCATTTTGCATTCTTGAGCAAAACTTCATTTTATGCTACTCCAGTCCACTCAGCTGTAAATGGGTTACCCTGTGGTGGAACAGTGTTCTGTTCAAGGGGTATGTTGGCCTGCCCACCTAGCCAGTGGGGGGGGGGTTATGTTACGCAATGAGGGGTTAGGGTATGAGAGAAAGGCCAAAGCAGAAGAGAGGTTGAGAGTGATCAGGTGGATGGTAATAATGAAAGACAAACGAAGAAACAGCAGGAATATGAAGATTATAAAAACACAAAACAAATGGTGAATGACATATTTCTGAATACAGCGACAGATAAGAGAACAAAGGATCTTAAGCCTTTTAGATTATCATTATTGGCTCATTGTTAAATACTGACCCTGAAAAAGTAGCTAAGATGCTTGGTGCACTTTTGGCAATATGAATATTGCCAAAAGACAAAGAAAATGAGGTTTCGTGTCTTATATGAGTTCTAGCCTGTGTTGGAAGCAAGATCTTTTTAGTCAAGAAAGGGAGCACCAAAGTTGCATAATTCTATCATTCTGAATTTAAATTTGCGTTGCTAGTTGTTGCATAGAGGCGTAAATGGGTACAGACAGGCTGAGAGCTGGATAGAGAGATGAACAGACAGGAAAGATAGACAGAAACAGACAGAACAAACGGGGGAAGGAGGTGAGAGAGAGAGAGAGAGAGAGAGAGAGAGAGAGAGAGAGAGAGAGAGAGAGAGAGAGAGAGAGAAAGAGAGAGAGCCGGACAAGTAGGCAGAAAGACATACACAAGTTGTCAGGTAGAAAAATAAATGGGGTGGGTTTATACAAGAGGAATGTGGGTGCCAAAGAGCTCAGATCATGATGATGATGATGATGATCGTGGTGACCATGACATTTGTTCATGTTGTTGCAGCTGTTGCATTTACTGCACAACCTTAGTCAAGCTCTCGTGGCTCTGGCAGTGGCACAGACTCAAGTGGGAGAGAAACTACGGGGGGAGGGGCGAAGCAAAAAAACAAAAAACAAAACAGGACACGCACATCTGGCATTGAAAGATTTCATTCGCTGAACAAAACCCGAGGGCGGTGGGGGGTGAGGGGGTAGTGACACAGTGAGGCTCCGCGCCCGTCCGCACGCGCGCAACCGTAAGATATCACGAAGTGTCCAACATGACAAGCGAAGAGGAAACATGCGCAGACATGCATGAATGGTGTGGAGACGAGATTGGAACCCTAAGCAGAGGTGAAGATGGTGGTGGTGGTGGTGGCGGCAGTGGTGTTTCTGATGGTGGCAGGTGGTATACTAGTGCTAATGTAACTAAAACATTGGATGTGGTACTGTGGTTACTGTTGGTTGGTATTCGTGGCAAATGTTTCTACGACACTTGGGTTAGTGTTGGTGTGGTGGTGGTGGTATTATTAATTTGTGTTGTAATTAGTACCAGTAACATCAGTACTAATTAAGTGCAGTAGAGAAAGATAGAAAAAAAAAACACCATTATTACTACTATTACTCCTACCACCCGTATCACCACTGATGTTATTTATCAGTGGTGATAACTCATGCATGAAAAGTAGCAGCAGCAGCAGCAGTAGTAGTAGTAAGGCAGTGGTAGCGTGGGGGGTAATCGCCGATTGAAAAATTATTGTTGCTGTTGGTATGGAAGGCTTATACGGGATATGTTAAAAATTTCATTCCTCCCTCACTCCTACCCACAAGCCATACGAATATTACCACCACCGCCGTCGAAGTTACGATTATCACCACTGGATACCACCAACACCAGCGCCTATACTATAGCTACTATCACTATTCCAGTCATTACTATAAATAACAATAATAGAAACTATTAATACTACTACTACTACTACAGCTGCTTTGTGGAGTCTCCACAAGAAGCAACAGAACGAAAACAGTGAGTGGTGGTGAGAGAAGACGATGAGAGGGGGACAGTTCAATGTGATGTTAAGAGTAACTATTGGGGGGGGGAGGGATTTAGAGGGAATACAAATAAATGGGAGGCAAAAAAATGTATGAAAGATGACAAGCATATACACATACATAGAGAGAGGGGGGAAGACGATATATATATATATAGAGAGAGAGAGAGAGAGAGAGAGAGAGAGAGAGAGAGAGAGAGAGAGAGAGAGAGAGAGAGAGAGAGAGAGAGAGAGAGAGAGAGAGGAAGTGACGGGATAGAGAGTATGTGAGGGAAAAGAAAAAGAAAACAGATGAGAGGGAAAAGAGAGAGAGAGAGAAAGAATACGAGTTATAAAAATGGGGAAAGGTATGAGGGTATGACTGGGAAAAAGAGAGGAGACAGGCGGGAGTAGTAGGAGGGAAGATTTACAGAAAGAGAGCGGAAGAGGACAGGGAGGGATAGGAAAAGAAAGAGTGAAGAGGGGAGGTGGTTGGGAGAAGGATGAGTAGGAGAAAGCGTGTAAGAGTTGAAAGGGGGAGTTAAGGTTAACGCGACTATCGTGACCACTACAAACGGCAGCTAGAAATAGCAGCCAAATCTCGCTCAACTCACACTACCACTTTCTACTCTAGGAAGAGTAGAAAGAAGGGAATGAACAAGTGCGAGAGGAGGAAGGAGAAGAGGGGGAAAAGACAAAGGTGAGAAGGAAGAAGTAAAGAGGCAGAAGAGAAGGGAAACAACCGTAACATGACTGTAGACAAACACTCGTCTGGATATCACGTCCAAGTGCGTGTGTGCATCGGTGACCTGTGGCTGTTCGATTTGCTGGAAATAGCAGCCAAATGTCTTTCATATCATCCTTGCTGTTTTCAGAAACAGAAAAAGAAAGCAAATCACCTTGGGAAATGGGTATCTAGGTGCACGGTACTTTTAGACTTTGACAGCATAGTCACGGCAGGAAAGTCTTTAATGAGAACTGACCTAACCAGAGGTTTAAACAGCTGGCCATAACATCGTCCAGTTTCATAAAGTTCCAATTTTATTTATTTATTTATTTTCCATTTCCGGTATAGAAAATCTGAACAACACGCGAGAATAGAGAAGAGAATAGATAAAAAGTTTTTGTTTTTTTTTAGTATTAAAAAAAAAATCATAAATGATTTATTGAAATAAAACAAATCTGATATATTACGGTGGCTGTGAGGTAAGAAGTTCGCTTCCCAACGACATAGTTCCAGGTTCATTAACTCTGCGTGGCACCTTACCTTCTACCATATCCTTATGCCAACCAACCGAAACTTTGTTAGAGAATTTGGTAGATGGAAACTGAAAGAAGCCCATCGTACTATGTGTTTGTGTGTCTTTGTGTTTATGCTTATCCCCAACACCACCACCACCGCTTGACAACCGGTGTTGGTTTGTTTGCGTCCGAGTAACCTAGCAGTTCGGCGTAAGAAGTCCGTACAATAAATATCAGGTCTAGGTCTAACAAAAAAAGAAAGAAAGAAGTACCAAGGTCAATTCAGTCGACTTCAAACCCTTATAAACAGTGCTCCAGCACGGCCGCAGTCCAGTGACTGAAACAAGTAGAAGAATTGATTTTGCATTGAATGATCCCGCGTTACCGCGATGAGGGTAACAAATGCGTTTCCACAGAGAACCCACCAATATCTGACACCTGCAAAAGCATGTCTGACCCAGTTTCTGTCAATCAAATCTACTCACAAGCTTTGGTCAGCCTAGGGCTATAGTAGATGACACACAGCAGGATTGAGCCCAAAACCATATGGTTTGGAAGCAAACTTCTTACCACACAGCCATACTTATGCCTATTATCAACAGATCAAAATTTCAAAAGCTTCATCTGTAGAAACTACTTCAAGAGTTCTTAGACATTACTCGAATTAAGGTTTCTGATAAGTGGAGCAGAGGAATGTGTGTAGACATGTGTCTGTGTGGTCCCTAATTCAATATTATTAGAATCCATTTAATGAATTATTGTAAATTCTGGTAATAAAAGCCATGTCGTATCCAATGGGATTACTTTGAATTACTAAGAAAACACACACACAAATACACACATGTACACAAACACATACACGTGCTCTAATAATTGTTCCATTTAACACAAGCAGCAACAGCAACAAAGAAATATAATAGCCATAGATTTTATTTTCCTTTCTTATTTTCCCTGCCTTTTTTTTTTGTTCTTCCTTTTTCTTCCATTTCCACCCCGCAACTACCCCCCATACAGCTAACAACACTTGTTCAATTTGCAAAAGATACTCAAAGAAACATATTGAGTTTAATCTAAGAGATGATAGAGAGAAAACAATATCAACTGAACAACTAAAAAAAAACCACTACAAGAATCTCGGCCAATTATAGAATTTCCATACAAATCAAATACAGTTATCGCAATTAATGATAAAAAAAAA
>NC_069002.1:3575656-3576725 GCF_001194135.2 Octopus bimaculoides | reverse complement strand
AAAAGAATATATTATACAGGGTTGGCCAAAAGTCACCCAACAGTAAATCCCCGGAAGGATGAAAGGCAAAGTTGACCATGGCAGAATTTGAACACAGAATGTAAATATGGATGAAATGCCTCTAAGCATTTTGTCCAGCATGCTAACGATTCTGTCAGCTCGTCACCTTCATAACGATGATAATTAAAGAATTTGTTACATACCAGCCACAGTTGCCTTCAAAGCTTCTGCTTGTCTATAAAAGAAAGACAGAAAGAAAGATGGATTAGCTTTAAGAAATACAAGAAAGATACATGACAACTAGAAGAAAAACACTTAAATGGCATTACGTATTAGACATATAAGGAAAGCTAGTAGACACACCAAACATAGAATATACCAACCCTTAAATCACAATCATCATCAATACCACCCCATCCCTCAAGCAATCATGGTTTCAGTATCCTACAGTTTGTCTCCAGCACCTGTCAAGAGTTCTTCAAGGTACACAAGTATTTACACCTCTAAGTTTCACTCTCTCTGTGTGGTCAGTTCATTTACTCATTAGCATTTAATCCTTCAGCACTGATCCCACTAGTGTAGCTGGGAGGTGGGTCAGTTTGCACTGGGCAGCACTTTTAGGTCTACTGTAGGCAATGTGTTTTTTTTTTTGTGGGACCCAGGGGTGGCAAACAGAAGGGCCGCCCCCAAGCAGCACACATTCTAGCTATGCCAGTGAATGTAATGCTTATTTATTCACTCGTAATTGAACCATATTCGATGACCGGCACCTATGCCAGTGGAGCACTAACAGCACCATCCGAGCGTGATCATTGCCAGAGCAGCTGTCTGGCTTCCATGCTAGTGGCACGTATATAACACCATTTGAGTGAGATCGTTAGCAGCGTCGCCTTCCTGGAACTTGTGCCAGTGGCACGTTAGAAAATCATTCGAGCGAGGTCGTTGCCAGTGCTGCTGGACTGGCTCCTGTGCAGGTGGCACATAAAATACACCAATTTGAACGTGGCACGTAAAAGCATATACATACACACACACAAGTATATACATACACACACACAAGTATATACAT
>NC_069002.1:3572906-3575502 GCF_001194135.2 Octopus bimaculoides | reverse complement strand
CATACACACACAAGTATACACACACACACAGAAGCATATACATACATACATACACACACAAGTATATACACACATACATACATACAAGTATATACACACATACATACATACAAGTATATACATACACACACACAAGTATATACATACACACACACAAGTATATACATGCATATACACACATACATGCACACAAACATATATACATACACATATACATACATGTATATGCACACATACACATGTATGTACACATACACACACACATATATATATAACCAGACAATACATAATAGCATGCATACACACAGACTACAATTGCATACACAATAAAACATCACACAAATACAATAGCATACACCTCAATATGTAAATTATATTTCCGTTAAAATTTTAATAAATATATCAAAGACATAACTATGTGTCCTGTTAATAATAGATTTTGGTATTGAGTTTTTCAAAAAACAATATTCCTGCAGAACACACACACAAACAGACACACACAGATACACACACACACAGATATGTATGCACACAATCTCTAGGTCTGTGTTTGTGTATGAAATTATAAAATAAAAATTGCTCAATATCTATTTATCTCAAAGATATTAAATCTTCCTGTTATGTATTTGCCACAAACACTGTGTGTGTGTGTGTGTTGTGTAGGGTATGCGTGAGTCTGTGAGTGGTGTGTCTATAAGTACACATAAAAAGACCGACACACACACACACACAAATACAGATCTACATACATTTTGTATTGTGACATGTACGCATTTACATGATGGTCTCTTTCAATCCTCCACCCTCTCGTCTGTATGTGTGTGTGTATGCATATACATATATACTGACAGTTTATTTATGAGTGTATGTATCATATATACAAATGTATTTTATATATGCGTGTGTTATATATAAATGTACTTTGTGTATGTGTATGTGTGTAAGTATATATATATGTGTGTGTGTGTGTGTGTGTGTGTGTGTGTATTATTTAAACAAATATATTTCTATATATGCAAGTGTATGCCTATATCTATCTATCTATCTATCTATCTGTGTATGTGTGTGTGTGAAGAGAGGGAGATGTGTGAAAAAGAATCGACATCCAATGTTATTTTTCATTAAATTTCCAAGAAAGTCAATCAGATATAGGTAGGTCGTTACCACACACAACATGTCGTCTTCGTCGTCACCAGCAGAAATAAATGGCTAATAACATTCTTAATACAACAAGCAATAATGGATGGCACCATCAGATATATTAGACAAGTTCTATAAATCTAGCAGGAAAACGCACTATCTTTCCCCAATATTGTGTGTCAATCAGGAAATTGAAATAAGAGCTCACACAATGTATTTGTCGAGAACATAACACTATGCTGGCGTATTTAATAATAGACAAGCTATGAGAGAGGTCTCAATGTGATCGCTTGACATGCTAGAAATAGTAACCAAATCTCACTTGAGTCAAATCTTATCTTAACCCATCGGTTCAACCTGCCCAATACCATCTCTGCTTCTCTGGTACAAACTTCCTGTGTTAATCCTTTAGCATTCAGATTACTCAGTCATCATCACCATTTAACGTCTGTTGTCCATGCTAGCATGGGATGGACAGTGTGACCAAAGCTGACACACACACACAAGTATACACACTGTGCATGCAACCATGTGCTGCCATCTGTTGGCATGCTATAGAACTAGTCCAGGAACTTTTTAATACCACCTTGTATAGTCATGCATTCATATCACACACATGGTGAGCTTCTTGCAGTTTCTATTTATCAGATTCCTCCACAAGGCATTAGTTGGCCCCAGGCCTTAGACAACACTCATCCAAAGTACCATGCAATAGGACTGAACCAGAAACCACAGAAGACCGAGTGGAGAGTGGTTGTCCAAGGTTTGAGAGAGAGAGAGAGAGACAATGAAAGACGAGATGATTAGAAGGCTTAGAAAGAATGAACCAGTGGAGTATTGCTTTGTGTGTGTGTGTGTGTGTGTGTGGTCGTGCAGGCCTGGTCAGCCATCAGAGAACTCACAGGAATCGACCCATGGTAAATTGTGGTCTGGCTATTGTCCACAACAGAACATGTGCAACATGTGGGGAGGTGTGCCTCTCAATTGGAGGATTGAAAAGGCATGTCAAAAGGGTTCGTACTGTGGCACTTGTGCCTCCTGCCAGCGAGCACAGCAGTGCATTATGTAATAAAATGTGCAAAACTTTTGCTGGGCTCAAGATTCTCACATTGCGTTAACGTTGACTCATTTCAATGATTCTTTCTAGCAATGGTTTTGCTTGTATATGAGAAAGCAGCTAAAACGATTTAGATACATACCCAATTAACAAGTTTCAATATAAAAATTTTAATTTAATTCAATTTAATTTCTCTAATTGAATTAATTGGCTATGGAAATGGCTGTAGGGATAGGAATTTCATATTATATTAATTTGAATCAACTAATGTCTATATGTCAGTTTCTCTATTTTCTTCTTTTTCTCATTCATATATATATATATACTGTGCATGCATGTATGTACATGCTTGTGTATGTGTGTGTGTGTGTGTGTGTGTGTGTGTGTGTGTGTGTGTGT
>NC_069002.1:3567464-3572363 GCF_001194135.2 Octopus bimaculoides | reverse complement strand
TATATATATATATATATATATATATATATATATATATATATATACACACACACACACACACACATCTGAAAAGGCCTGTCAATACGACAACTTTGACTCTTTCTCTCATCTATATATATATTTCTACATCCAGGAGCCTCTCTGTGGTCACATGTCTTCAGTGAGGTATGTATAAACAGGTTCCCTCCATAGAGAAAGATATAGATAAATAGATAGAGAGATGGATAAGTCTTATCCTCAGTATAGAGAGGTCCTACCTATGAGACAAAATGCACAAAATTCCACTGGCTACACCTCCTACTCTTGCATTGTCACTCAATTTGCCTGAGATCTTTAAGATTACACCCCACTGACTTTAAAATAATTGGACACATTGTATATAGTAATCGTAGATACACACTGGACAATGTAATCCTGTAGATACAAAACAGACAAAATGATCCTGTCTAGAAAACCTTTCATCATAATTCTGCTCAATCAAGGACTATTTAATGACAAGAAATCATCACCATCACCATCATTTTATCATCTCCTTTTCCATGCTTGCAGGAGTTGGATGGAGTTTAATGAAGCAGACTTTCTACAGCTGGATACCCTTCCAGTCATCAACCCATACCGGTTTCCAAGTAAGATATTTCTCCAAAGAGACACATACACTCACACACACACAATGTAGTCCATTTACCAAATCTACTCATAAATCCCTAGTCAGCCCAGGTCTATGGTAGAAAACGCATGGCTTAGTGGTTAGAGGCATTTGGCTCATGATCATAAGGTCGTGAATTCAATTCCTGGTGACATGTTGTGTCTTTGAGCAAGACACTTTATTTCATGTTGCTCCAGTTCACTCAGCTGGCAAAAGGAGTTGTACCTGTAATTCAAAGGGGCCGGCTTTGTCGCATTCTGTGTCAAGCTGAATCTCACTGAGAACTACATTAAGGGTACACGTGTCTGTGGAGTACTCAGCCACTTGCACATTAATTTCACAAGCAAGCTGTTCCATTGATATCAGCTGGGACCCTCGTCATCGTAACCAACAGAGTGCTTTTTTTTCATAGAAGATCCTTGCTCATGATGCCACGCAATGAGATTGAACCTGAAACCATTATGTGATTGGCAAGCAAACTTCTTAAACCAGCCAATCACACCTGCGTCTTTCATAAATAAACAACATTTTAAAGACAAAACACTTCAAAAACAAGCAAAAAGACAGAAAGTGAAAGGGAGGAATTACAACAAGTTGTTACATGTATGGTAAGAAAGAATGGAGAGTGAGAAATGATTAATTGAGGAAATTAAAATACTCTTTTTCAGGTTTTGATTTTGAAAATGATGTAAAGTAGACAAAAGAGAGAATACTTTTGAAAACTATATTCTTGTCACTTATGGTAAGAAGTTCACTTTCCAACCATGGGATTTCAGGTTCAGTCCCACTGTGTGGATCCATGGGGAAATGTCTTCTACTATAGCCCCAAGCTGACCAGGGTCTTGTGAAGAGATCTGACAAACAGAAACTGAAAGCCATGGGTCAGCTTTGGATAGACAGAGCTACGGTGAGGACATCCCGGCTATGTTCACCTTGTCTTATTTTCACACATTGCAATGGAGGACTACGTGATTCAACACGTGCTCCTATTTAAAACAGTAGTGTATGATTTGAAGGAGATTTAGTTGTCGTTTCTAACAGCTTGAGTGACCATACAGAACTCTTTTGTAACCCTAATTAATTCATTAAACAGGTATAGTAATGTGTGTGTGTATGTGTGTGCGTATCAATTATTTATATACCAAGCTTCAGCCTGCATCAGATTGTGTGTGTGTGTGTATGTGTGTGTGGTGCTAAGCACACATACACATATCTCAAGGACCATTCCTCTAATGTTCACCTGCAAGACCAGTTTGGTAAATCATTTAGAATTGCCAAGGTCAGTAACACTGTTTTCACAATGTCTTCTCATCTGATTATTTGGTCTTGCTTCACTGATTCCTTTCACCTGGCCTCTCGTCTCTAACTTACAGACATCATGTCGGAGACAACTGGGAACGATGATAATGAAAATGATGGCAGCAATATGAAGGGCATAAAATTTAGTTGGAGATACTCTGGATGTTCGACTGGTGTGTGTGAGTCAAATGGGTTTTATTGAGGTAGGTCATCAGATACCCTTCCCGTTGCATACCCTCATGTGTTTCTAAAACAAGTTATTGTTTTCCTATGGCTGGACGTTTCCACAGCGTATTGGAAACAACACTGCTAGTATGACAGTGACACTCATTTACAACTCTCACACAATGTCAAGGGCACAAATACTCTCTCTCACACACACACATCATAGGTTTCTTGTTAAGTGTGTGTGTGTGTGTGTGTGTGTGTGGTGTGTGTTTAGAGTAATTAACTATATACACATCACAAAAAAAAAAAAAATGCTATAAAAAAGATCAAAATTTTTTTTTTTTTTAAATCAGAAACAAATAAAAGTAAATATTTTATCAATGAAATATTTTAATTAAATCAGAGAAAGGAAAAGCTATCAGATCCTAAAACAATATTTCAAAGTTATTATTTATTGAGTTTTCTTAAATAGTATCTTTGGTAATTATGCTACCGTAATTAACAGGAACAATCATTGACTTGATACCATCAACAACATCAGAAACGAACTAACAAGTAATCTTTTATTGAGCTAATGAAGCACTCTTTGATCTTAGTGCAACTTCATCATGGCTGAGCAGGAGCTAAAAATCCAAAGACACAGTTGCTACATGGTGGTTCCACTTGCTAGACATAGCAGCTAAATCTCCTTCAAATCATACTGTTATCATCAAAAGTGTCACACCCAATATTCAAAAGAAAATACACAACTGTAATTCCTCTGAGTTCTGTCCAGGGATACGGAATCAGTACATTAAAAATCTTCAACTCAAAACTCCTCGAATTATGGTACTTCCAAATCTATTTGTAATTAGATTAATCGCATGTTTCTTATACTGACTGACTCCACGTGACACGCATGGGCATTGTGGAATCATCTGGTTACATTTTAGCACACTAACCCATTGAAAGTTTAGGTCTAAAGGTCATAACTCTGCAATTATGACTTCCTTGTCTTATTCCTGAAGAAGTTACAATGTATGTATGTTTATATATATATATATATATATATATATATATATAAAACATACAAAAATGAGACAAGAAGGCAAAACATCCAGACAGTTAAATGATACAAAAAAATGGGACAAGAAGAACAAGGACGGGTCATTCTGAGTTTCCTTTTGTTGTCAGTCAAGTTCCAGATTAGATTTGCAGTTTCGGCTGGTTATATTTGAGACTGCTCCAATCTGGCCAGCCCCAAGGAAAATCTAAGAGCACTAGATTACTTGGAAGAAAGCAGCAAATGTATAGGAAAACAAGGACAGAGAAAAGAAAAACAAAATGGAGAAATGGTACACAAATACAAATGCAAACAACAGGTGTTTTTTGATTAAACACAAATTAAATTAAGCTGCTGTGTGTGTGTGTGCGTGTGTGGAAGTGGAGTCTTACGGCAAAGGTTATAAAGTAGTAAGAAGCAGAGGAATATATAAGAATATATGAGAAAAGAAAATCAAGAAATTCTTTGTTTACCAGTTCAAAAATCTAAAGTACATCAGATAGTGACAAACAAAGTAGAATACCAATAACTACACACACATACACATTTTTAGAGCGAGTGCACACACAATATTACCTTGTTTCGAAACGAGTAAGGGTTGGCAACGGGAAGAGCATCTAGCAGTAAAAAATCTGCCTTAAACTCTAAATAAATGCAGTCAAGGAAAAGCAAACAGTAAAATGATGAAGTTCATAGACACACACAAAGACTGTTACACATCTGAAAGACCTGCTTGGAAATTACAAATTATACATGGTGAAATGTTGTGCATGTAGATGTATGTGTGTATGTGTGTGCTTGTGTATGCCTGTGTATGTATGTGTGTGCCTGTGTATGTGCCTGCCTGTGTGTATGTTTACTTTGTGTGTGCGCCTGTATATGCATTTGTTGTATGTGCTACTATATATGTACCTGTGTGTGTGCGTGTGTGGAATGCTTTTGGTTATAGGTCTGCTAAAACCAGTGTTGACCTGGGACTTGAAGCAGCAACCCTTGCTGCTGTTTTGCTTTTTAAATCAATGTCAGCACCAGGAATAATTCAGCCCTTTCTGCACAAGTCAAAAGAAATGTGAATGCATATATATAACACATAACCGCACTATTTATATGGCAAGTTAGCTTACAGCTAAAGTACATGTGGTGGACTTCCTGTAGTCGAGTACACACACACACACACACATGTATAACATGCAGAGTAAACAAAATCAAGATTATTGACATAAACACAATCACTTTTTTTTAGCAGCCTCGGTATGTTCACAAACGGACACACTATACTATATATATATATATATATATATATAAAACAAATAATAAATGAGTATATGCATATATACGTACAAGTATGTGCATACCTACGTCTACCTGTGTATATAGGTGCATATCTGGGTACAAGACATTGCAAACAAAACGTAGACAAGAAAATAATTATAACCAGAGTACAGAAAACACACAAGCCACATAGAGAACATTTTCCTTCAGCTACCACCATTTTAATACCGGCGTATTATAATAAAAGCAATTTTACATTAATCTGATAGGTTACACTATACTTTCGTAGAGTACAAATTTATTATTCTTATACAAGAGTGTTGTTGACAGTGACTTCGTAGCTTCGGGCATTAAATATCTATATAATAAATAATATAGTTTTATCTGCTCCTCCGCCCCCCCCCCCACGGCTACCCAACTCCTTGAAGAAAGGAAGGAAGATTTAAAAGTTGACCACAAGGTCCCGTAGTAC
>NC_069002.1:3562399-3566674 GCF_001194135.2 Octopus bimaculoides | reverse complement strand
CAAACCTTGTCTGTCATCCTAAATACACTATGAATAAAAAGACGAGGAATGTCTTGATAAGTCTACTGGATCAGGGTTCGCTAAGCTCCATGATGGGTGATGACAGTGGAATCGCTAGAGCATCGGATAAAAACAGCGGGTGGCATTCGGTATTTTTGTTTGTTTTTTTTTTTTTTTGTCCATTTACGTTCTGAGTTCAAATCCTGCGGACGTCAAACTTTATCTTTTGTCCTCCCGGGGTGTCGACAGAAATAAAGTACCCACAGTCGTCTGCAAGCACTGAGTAGAAGGGGTGAGCGTTAATATATTCAAACTATAACCCCCTTGAAAATAGTATTCCAGCATGGCCGGCCTCAGCCATATTACGGAAACTTGTGAGAGGACCATTATCGTCGAGAGTTCAAATTTGGCAACGTTTTATTTTGCCTTACATCACTGCAGGGATCATTGTAATGCAGTGCTATTAATTCGAGAAGCACCCCCCACCCACCCACCAATGAGGAGTGATAATAATGAAAGGAAGAAAGGGGTTGCACACGGAAGCAAATATAATACCAAGCACCTCTGTTCTTTATTTCATAAAAGTGGTGAACGGACATAGGACCTTTTCTCAGTCAATGTGAGCGAAACAGAAAAGATCTTGGACATATTTCATAGAGCTAATATATAAGAACAAGTACCCCCCTTTTTTTTTGTTTAATAAAAGGGGGTGGCTAGACAGACAGATTTCATAGTTAGCTAACTATAATAGCAAGTACCCCTTTTTCCTTTGTTCAATAAGATGGGGCGGAACAGGACATATTTCACGATAAGCTAAATATAACATGTATCCCTTTTCTGATTAATAAAAGGGCTGGTTAAACATATTTCATAGACAGCTAAATATAACAGCAAGTGTCCCCCTCTTTTATTGAATAAAAGTGGGATGGACATGTTTCAATAATAAGCTAAATATATCAGCAAATGTCCACCACCGCTACCAACCAACCCCTTAATAAAAAGAAAGTGGATGGCTAGACATATTTCAATAGTAAGCGAAACAGCAAGTGCCCCTTGCTGGACGGACATATTTCATACAGAGCTTATATGTATATATATATATACGGCAGCAAGTACCTTGCTTTGCTTTGTCCAAATGTATAAATAGCAAAACACCATCGTGAATACAAAATAATTATATTTGTTGTGACAGTAATTGTATTGTGTGTTTATTGCTATTACACATTTCTCGCTGCTAGATTCGAGCAAGTATAAACACACCGCATGCAGACAAATAATCACACACACACACACACACAGAGGATTAAATGCATCGTATACAATTTATAATTTCAAACAATTATTCATTATTAACAGAACCAAACTGACTTCGCATTCAATATGGAGAAACAACAGGAAAAAGAGAAGGAAGAAAAGAAAAAAAACCCAAATAAATCCGAACTACTACCACCATCAAAATAAGCTAGAAATAGCAGTCAAATCTTGCTCGCAAAACACCCTTACAACACCTGACCAGCTTCAATATATAAAGAGATAAATAAAAAGGAGATATCTAATAATTCTTATATGGATAAATAGAATAAGAGTGGTCACGTTTGGAGTGTCTTTAATCACACAAAAAAACCCCCTGCCGTTTCAAGCCTGACCTGGGGTTAAATGACAGTTTCATCACCACAGGCAGCAGAGACAAAGGCACTTTTAATTCCACTAATAATTCGCCACAATACCTGTTACAGAACAATGACAACCACCGCCGCCGCCGCCAGGATGATGATAATAGAGGCGGTGGCGGTGCAGGTAGTACAGTAGTCTGCCGTGAAGATGGTGATGCTGCTGTTGTTGCAATTTGCCATTAAGGAGGTGGTGGTAGAAGTGGTTGCAGCAGTCCGCTGTACTGTAGTCGGCTGTTCACTGAACTATTGTTACTGCGTAGTAAATATTTGCACGTGGAAAAGACGAGAGAGGAAATCACTCATGATTTTCTCTGTGTGTGTGTGTGTGTGTGTGTGAATTAATAGTGCTGAAATTACTATTCAGATTTTCACGTGTGTTACTAATCAAAACACACACACACACGGAGACGCCAATATGGTTGCTTAGAAGGATCAATAAAGCTATATATATATATATATATGTATCTTACGGAGGTGTACTTGCATAGCAAGTGACTTGATCCTGAGATCGTGTGCTGAAAACGAAAACAATTGCAGCGTGGAAGGTGTTTATAAGAGATTTAAAATAACACACACAAAACTGTTAGATTCACTTCAACATTTAAATTTAATTTAGCAAAATATTTTCATTGCTTTGAAACCGCGACCTGTTCACTGACAAAATTCCGTGCTGCATCTCAGTGAATCTAATGGTTTTTGTGTGTTTTTAAATGGCTTATAAGCCCCTTCAACGCTGCACTTGTGTGTGTGTGTGTGTATATATATATATATATATATATATATGTATGTATAGCAAGATACGCGATCAAGAAGGAACTGAAAATGAGGCAAGAGGCATTGTTTTGTTTTTCTTTTCTTTTTCTTTTTCTTTTTTTTTGACTAATTAGTCTAACAATTAGAAGAGAACGAAAATTAATGATTGCTAATTAAATCCATTCATGGCCGGGTGGTTAAAAAATTCGTTTTGCAGTCACGTAGATTCTAGTTCAGTTCCACTGCACAGCACCTGGGGGGCAAGTGTCTTATAGTATAGCCCTGGACCGACCAATGCCATGTGAAGGAATTTAGTACGTAGAAACTGTGTGGAAGCCTTCGCGCGCGCGCGTACTTGTTTGTGTATGCCTTCCACACACTGCTTGAGAACTGGTGTGGGTTTGTTTACATCCTTGTAACGTTGCAGTTTCAGCAAAAGTGACCTACAGAATAAGTACTGCGATCGATTTTCACCTGAAGCCTTCAAGATGGTGCCCCAGCATGGCCACAATCCAATCGCTGTTGTATTCGTTTTCCTATCTATGGATCTTACGACGATCTGATTTTGCTGTCAAGTGGCTCAGAGAGTAGCCTGTCAGGTTATCCCTGAAGATGGGGGAGATGTCTCTGACGCCCTAGCACAGGGGTTCTCAACTGTTTCTTTTATCTATCGACCCCTTTAATTACCATTTTATTCTGGTGGACCCCCATAGCCATTCGATGGTCTAATGACTGAAACAAACAAAAGATGTGTATGTGTATATATACACACACACACATATACACCCACCCCTTCAATACTCCATCACGATGTATCCAGTAAAGTGAGTGCACATTGCTTTTTATGTAACTTGCTATTTAAATATTTTATAAATAGCATCAGAAATATTATGGCAATTTGTCAAACTGAATGTAAACTAACTTTTGTTGTTGTTTAACCCCGGGTCACCTCAAAACCAGCACACGAGACATATGATCAAAAAAAAATAAATAAATAAATAAACATTCCTGTCTTAACCCAATTAAAAAATATATATATAAGCAAACATAGACACAGGTGTAGCTGTGTGGTTAAGAAGCTTGCTTCCTAACCATATGGTCTTGGGTTCAGTCCCACTATAAAGCATCTTGGGAAAGTGTATTCTACGATAGCTACAGGCTGACCAAAGCCTTGAGTGGTAGACGGAAACTGAAAGAAGCTCATATTGTGTGTGTGTGTGTGTGTGTGTGTATACATATATTTTTTCCTAACCCTTAATCATCATCATTTAACGTCCATTGTCCACGCTGGCATGAGTTGGACAGTTCGACTGGGGTGGGTATGCCCGGAAGGCTGCACCAGGCTCCAGTCTGATCTGGCAGAGTTTCCACAACTGGATTCCCTTCCTAATGCCAACCACTCCGAGAGTGTAATGGGTGCTTTTATGTGCCACTAGCATGGGTGCCATTTGCGTGACACTCCTATCTGCCACGACTGCGATTTTGCTCAGCTTGATGGGTCTTCTTCTCAAGCACGACATAATGCCAAAGGCCTCGCTCATTGCCTCTGTGAGGCCCAACACTCAGAAGGAACTCGGCCAGCTCACTTCCATGAGGCCCAACACTCAAATACTCAAAAATGAGTTGTACCTGTTTAACTCCTGATCAGATCCAAACCCTTCAAGGTGAATCTCCAGCATGGCTGCAGTCCAATGACTGAAACATGACACAAAGACACACACACACACACACACACACACAGCACTCGTGTTTCATCCACTTTCGTATACATGTATATGCATGCATGTATGTGTGTGTGTGTGTGTGTGTGTGTGTGTGTGTGTGTGTGTGTGTGTGTGTGTGTGTGTGT
>NC_069002.1:3556620-3562017 GCF_001194135.2 Octopus bimaculoides | reverse complement strand
GAGCAAAGATTGACACAATAAAGGAGTACTGCCAAAACACACACACACAAAGAAGAAGAAAAAAAAGAAAGGAAAGGAAAAACACGGGAGAAGAAAGTGTTGCGATGTAAAGGAAGTTGTACCATTTCAATTAGGCAAGCCCACCACCGCCATTCATTTGAGACAAGAGTGAGACACAAGCTTTCTTCAGAAAAATTTAAAGTACATCCGCCTCTCTGTGTCTGCCTCATCTTGAATCAGATACTCCTACTACACACATCACTGCATCTGTCAAACACACACACACACACACACACACACACACACACACACGTGTGGTCTCTTCGTTTTCATCGTCACCTCTTATAATTGCACATGTGTGTTAATTCGCAGCGCACTACGCAGCAGGTTTCAGATGGCGCAGACACGGCTGTGTGGTTAAGAAGCTCATCTCGCAACTTCCCAGATGCAGGTTCGGTCCCACTATGCAGCACCTTGAGCAAGTGACTTCTTCTCTAGCACAAGCTGACTGATGCTCTGTGAATGAATTTAGCAGACAAAAACTCTGTCGAAGCCCATCATATACATACATATATATATACACACATATACATATATACCATTGCATAGCACGTTGGGCAAGTGTCATGTATCTTCTGCTATAGCCTGGCACGAGGGCCAGTCAGGCAGTACTGGCAACGGCCATACTCAAATGGTGTTTTTTACGTACCACCTGCACAGAAGCCAGTCCAGTGGCACGGGCAAAGAGAAAAAGTTAGTCAGAGGAAATACTGAACAGCATCAGTCGGGAGGCAGGGGGAGCAGTACTTGAATTCCTAAAACAAGACAAGTTCCATGTGATATGAAGACAACCAGGTTCCTATGTTTCGAAGGCAAATATGACCAAAATAATAAACAAAGGCAAAGACCATGAGAATGACAGGATGGCAGGAGATGAAGAAATGAGAAAGAGACAGTAAAGGCTACATGATGGTTGTTGGTAAGGAGGTTGAATGGAAAACAGCAGGATGCGAAAGTGATAAAAACATGTCAAGACATTTCAGACAATGGTCCTTCATCAGAATAAAATTATAGAAAAAAAAAAAAAGATAAATCAAGAGTAGGGAAAATGGCGAGGGATTTAGGGTGTCCAGGTGGGTTTGCAATTTAGAGAGAGAGAGATCATAGCCATCACTTCCATGCATGCACTATGCTTTTTGATAATAATTTTAGGTGCCTATGTCGTCACAAGCTGATACAGGCTCTCTCGGCTACCCCACTCCTGACTCAGCTGAACACAGAGGATCTGACAGCTAAAGAAAGTGACGAATGCACCAGTGATGGGTCCGTGGTCATGTCATTCCAGCAACGTGTGATAAAGAACCTTGTTCAACGGCATAACGTTCTGCGCGGACTAAAACTTGAACGTACAATCGCGAAGTCAACGCCCCCCCAAAGCAACTACATCACGCATCTTCACTGATTTACAAGCACAGTCATTTTAGACACCCAAATGTGCTGAAATCGAATTGGTGACGCAGACACACAGATTACGTGTGTGTGTGTTTCATTTGATTTGAAAACGTTTAGGTAAGTAAACAATTCCGTGGACCTGCAAAATATTCTTCAAAAAAACCTGCAGGTTTTCAAGGAAAAATCATAAGACTCAGGAATTAAAGCATGAACGCATCGGAAGAAATAATTTTAGGCGGGAAAAAATAAGGTGATTTTATTATGTAATTTTGTATTTTGTTTTATTTTTTTTATTTTTTCTAGAAATTGTTGAAATTAAACAGTCGCAACAAAAAAAATCTGTAGAATCATTGAATAGCTATGACTGAGTCTTGAACCTGTCTGTCTGTGTAGACAATGATGTGACGAGAGGAGAAGTGGGAGAAAAACCTGAATCCTGTTTAGTGGCGAATGAGTATATGTAAGGGAGGAGGAAGAGAGAGAGGAAGAGAAAGAGTAGAGCGAGAGAGAGAGAGAGAGAGAGAGAGATATGAGAAATAGACAGGAGGAATTCAGATAGATAAGATAGATAGATGGATGGATAGATAGAACGGTGCTCCAGCATGGCAGCAGTGAAATGACTGAAATAAATCAAAGATAGATAGATCGAAAAGGAAAATAGCGGAAAAGAGAGGCGTAGACAGAGAGAGAGAGAGAAAAGGGGAAATGGCGGAATGAAGAGAGACATACGGATGTGGTCAACTTAAATTTAACCGCCATGCACAATTTTTAGACAGATCTAGCAAACAGCCTGACATCTCAAAAAGAAGAAAAGAAAGAAACGGTGTATCTGTGTGTGTGTGTGTACCCATCTATCCATATACTGAACACCCATTTACATACCCACGCGCACAGAGACAGACAGACACACGCTTTTATTTTTCCACTTTGCTGTAACATAAACAAGATCGATCGTTGCGAAAGTAGCAGCAACAAACACCATCGTATTAGTCGACAGCGGAGGGCTACAAAAACAACAGCTACAGCAGGGAAGACGAGCATAATAGAAATATATAGAAAGAATGTGTTGTTGTTGTAGTTATTGTTATTTAATCCTAGGTCAAGTCAGCGTTAGCTCCGATGAAGCAGATCTATCTTATAGTCAAAGACAATCCCTCTTTGATCACCCTATTCGGTTTTTGCAGGCAGACAAGACTGAGGACTACATTACGTAATTTATCCTTTTTGTTACCCGTCTTTTGATTTTTTTTTCTAGGATCGTGAGATTTTGTTGCTATTTCTAACAGACCAAATGACCACGCTGGCTTCTCTGTGTGTCAGTATATATGTGTATTCGTCGGTTGGTGTACATGTATCTGTGTGTGTGTGTGTGTGTAAGTGTGACTAAGATCGAACCAATGATTTAAAAAAAAACAACGAGGGAGACGAGGAAAAGGAAAAAGGGACAGACTAAATAAGAATCTAGATGAGGAGGGAGACAGGACACAGGTGACCGGGACATCGCCGTGGCCATGGGCGTGCAATAACAGTACAAGGGTTACACAGAAATATTTCGTGCTAAGCACACACACTCACACACACACATACACACACATGTATGAGTATGTGTATACTTATACATGTGAATATCAGCATGAATATGTCACACATGTATATCAGACACACATGTATGGTTATGCATATGCATAACACACTGACTGACGAACACGCAGACATGCAGTGATCAACAGAAATTAAGATGCTGCGACTTACGCGCACACACGCACACTCACACTCACACATGTACATCTTGCATATATATATACACACACACACACACACACAAAGAAAGCAAAGAGGAAAACGAAGCAGCAATGTGGGAGGTTAGAGGGAGAGAAGATAAAAGTGCAAGTTACGCGCGCGCGCGCAGGTGTGGGAGTAGGAGCAAACGTAGACATAGAGGGTGAGGGGAAAGGAGGGAGGGAGGGAGAGAGAGAGAGAGTAGTGCAGCAGTGTTGTTATATGATGCAGTCATATTCTTCCGCAGACATGGTAGCAGCGAAAGAAACATCAATGTCACTATGTTGTTTTAGTGAACAACAGACAGACAGGCTGGCTGGCTGGCTGGCTGGCTTTGGCACCGTGGATTTGAGGAAGAAGCTGATCTGTTGGATGAATGGACTGTTATGGTAGTGCTAGTAACAGTGGTGGTGGTGGTGGTAGTAGTTGTAGTAGAGCTGACTGACTAAATGTGTTCTGAGGTCGGAGCCTCTGGCCGATGTTGGGTCAAGTGATAGCAGCTTTCAATTGGAGTGACTGGCCGGACTTCAGTGTCAAGTAGCAAAGAAGTGAGATGTGTATGAAAAATTTTAACAGAAACACAACAAATGGGAAATTTTGCAAAAATGTAAGAGAAAATTTGTAGCTTATTTCTCATCAGTCAACATCCAAAAAGATCGTTACAATTTTGAGCCTTTAAGGCTGATATTGTTCACTTTTGGTGGCGCCAGTGGCGAAGAGCCACTGAGAATAGCTAACAAATGTACAGGACAATGACGAAAACAAACACGACAAGATAAAACAAACGTACAACAAACAAACAGCCATAAGACAGACAGATACTGGGTAGCACACTAGAATATGAAAATGTCCTGTAAGATTGGAGATGAGAGGAGGACAGACAGACAGACAGACAGACAGATATGTACGTATGTATATATGGTCTGTAGCTTGGATAACGTCCTGTTATTAGTCTACACCTGATAAAGAACCAGCTCCCATACACTGAGACAGGTTTTCCAACTGGACACTTTCTGATCAGGTAATTCGGCCCATAGATTAGCTCAAAATACAAGGCCTGATCAAGAGGTGCTACACATCATTTTGGCATTTGATTTCCCTCAAAGTGGTCCCTTTCTGAAGCCACATGCCTTATCCAGCATCAGTTCCAATGATGGAAGCATTCTTGGAACTCATTTCCAGGATAGCAAGCAGCTGCTTCATTGTATTCTTTTGGATTTCCTTAACATCTTGAAATCTTGTTTTTTTTTTTGTGAAGACTGGGTCTTAGTTTCGGGGTCATAGCCAGAGAACTACAATTCATCACCCGTTAGGACAATTTTCAAAAAGTTTTTTTTTTGAGTTTTTTGACACAATCAAGGGGAGCCTGTTCGGCTGAAACCCGATCTTGTTTTCGAGACAACCACAATCTACACACTTTACTTCCAGGCCCTGCTACAAACAACAAAAGTGACCAAGAACGCTATAAATTGTGCATGCACAACAGAGTTCAAGGTCAGTCTGTGCCGAGTATAGTTTAGCTCTGTTACCATAGCAACAGTCCTGTTACTTTTTGAGCAAGCCTTGTATAGTCAACGTATATTAAAATCAGCACTAACTGAACCATGTCTACAAATTCGAAAACTATCTAATCAATGGTCCCTGACCATTTTTGCATCCCAGACTGGTTTCATGCAAGACAGCTTTTTCACAGTACCAAGGGATCAAACATAACAAAAACACAATAAAGTGCATAATAAACAACTTTATTACTTATGTAATATATATCTGAAGAGGATCGACCTGCAAAAATCTTGTGCCAGTGCCGCATTAAAAGCACCCAACACACACTGTAAAATGGTTGGCATTAGGAAGGGCATCCGACCATAGAAACCATGCCAAATCAGACTGGAACATGGCATAGCCCTCCAACTTGCCAGCTCTGGTCAAACTGTCCAACCCATGTCAGCATGGAAAACAGACATTAAAGGATGACAATAATGACATATACAATGCAAAAACATCGTGAAGGCTGTGACAGTTAACAAAATAGAAATAATAAAGATTTGTTCCACTCTCAAGCAGAGGACAGAGTCGAGACCAAATTCCACCAGGATCTGTGAGAGAAAATTCAGAGAATGCACATCATCATCATCATCATCATCGTTTAACGTCCGCTTTCCATGC
>NC_069002.1:3553064-3556015 GCF_001194135.2 Octopus bimaculoides | reverse complement strand
GACAACCGGTGTTGGTGTGTTTACGTCCCTGTAACTTAACAATTTGGCAAAAGAGAATGATAGAATAAGTACTCGGCGTTAAAAAATAAGTCCTGGGGGTTGATTTGTTTGGCTAAAACCCTTCGAGGTGGTGCTCCAGCATGGCCACAGTCAAATGACTGAAACAAATAAAAGAATAACCATTTTAATACCCACCACCCCACCCAAAACTGCCCCCTGGTTCTATGATACAAATTCCCTGTTCTAAAACGATCTTAAAGCCTATCAGAATTTCATGCTAAATTTATGTTTTTAATGCCAGCTTGATAACGACAGAATTATTTCGATATTTCTTTTTTTTTTTCTTTTTCAAAATTAATTGAAAAAAAAGACTGTATTTCACAAGAAATGAGGTAACAAATGGGTTAAATCTATCCAGGATTGGCCAGAACATAATAACTGTGTTCATAACACACCATGTGTTTGCAGAAACTGGTCAATCTTTAAAGGTCAGAATGGAGGAACACGAGAAAGCCTTAATGAGAGAAGAACCCAGAAAGGCCGAAATTACATGGTGCACGGGAGAAAATTATAGACCACGAGAATGAAATTCCCTTAATTTTATAGAGAATCACAGTAGAAAGTTAGGAAAATAAAAACCACTGAGCATATAATGTCTACTGATTGATAATTCAATCAGTTAATCCAATGCTGATATCGGTTCAATATGGCTGCCATTGCTGAGAGGTATATTTAAATAACCTAAAATTACAATAATAATAATGTACATACATCACTGGCCTTGTAGATAAAAGCATTATTAACCTTGGTTTAGGAATAAAATCTGGGACAATGTTCATAAAAACCTGATTAAAAGGTCGAGATACACAGCATCAATAAGCTCTCCTTGTCTGCTTCCAATGTGGCCACCACAAAAAGCATGGGAAAACAGAAAGGATGAAAGAAGAATATTTGCAGTTTCCAGACAGACAGACTGAACCACGATGCGATTAACATGTGAGAATGTGAAGTGTGATCCACAACTAGATGGAGGTATATAGAATTATATACAGCTAAGGATTGGTGAGTCACAGTTGTTCAGTCGATATGCCATAAGTCTGCTCAATAAGAGCTGATGTGGGGCTAGACAACAACAACATCTGATAACAATGGTTCAAATAGGGTGAAGGTCAGCAGCCCCCAACCATTTTTTACACCACAGACTGGCTTTCATGCAAGACAATTTTTTTTCATGGACCAGGATATCACATGCATAACAAAACAGAATGAAGGGCATGATATACAATTTAATTATCTTCATTGTTTTTTTTTATCTTTTGTTTCAGTCATTAGATTGTGGCCATGCTGGGGCACTCTCTTGAATTTTTAGTCAAATAAATCGACCCCAGTACTTATTGCTTTTTTAAGCCTGGTACTTTATCAGTTTTTTTTTTTACTGAAAACACTAAGTTATGGGGGTGTAAACAAACCAACACTGGTCACCAAGCAGTAGCAGAGGACAAACATGGACACACACACAATAGGTTTCTTTCAGTTTCCGTCTACCAAATCCACTCACAAGGCTTTGATCAGACCAAGGCCCTAGTAGAAGACATTTGTCTAAGGTGCCATGCAGTGGGACTGAAACCTGAGCCATGTGGTTCGGAAGCAAGCTTCTTTCTGTGCAACCAAGGACCAAATGACATGCAGCCCAGTACCAGTCAGCAGACTGGTAGTTGGGGATCTGTGGTATAGACGAGATATAAAAAAAAATGTACACTCTAACAACAAAATTTATAGCATGGAAAATAATTTTAATAACAGCAAACTCATCTCTGACCTGGAATTAGAATGTGTTAATTAAAAGTGCATCAAACCTAAAATAATTAGAGGAGTGTAAAATATTGAAAAAGCCACACGCATACACAATGGACTGACATAAATGTAAAGCATTGCATATACAAACTGTTCTAGCAATGTATGATGGTGGTGAGCTGGCAGAACCATTAGCACACCGGGCGAAATGCTGAGCGGTATTTTGTCTGTCTTTACATTCTGAGTTCAAATTCCGCCAAGGATCAATAAAGCTATATATATATCATCATCATCATCATCATCGTTTAACGTCCACTTTCCATGTTAGCATGGGTTGAACGATTTGACTGAGGACTGGTGAACCGGATGGCTACACCAGGCTCCAATCTGATTTGGCAGAGTTTCTACAGCTGGATGCCCTTCCTAATGCTAACCACTCCGAGAGTGTAGTGGGTGCCACTGGCACGAGGGCCAGTCAGGCGGAACTGGCGAGTATTGTAATAAACACAACTCATGTTGGTTAGGGGTTGAAATCTCACCTTGGATAGTAAACTTGTTGTGGAGTGGGACTGAACCTAAGACCACATGGTTGGGAAACAATCTCATTAACCACACAGCCTTGCCAGTGCCTAATGTCCAAGCCAAATATAAACCGAATCAGTGTGACCAGCTTTTTCAGAGCTTCTACAAAAAGGTCACGGCCACTGACTAAACGCTATAGAAAATGAAATTGCTGTGAAAGCCATGGCTTAATAAACTAGGCTGTTACATGATTGAGAGCAGCGAAAACAAAATGGAAGGAATCAGTGCAGTGGAATCGTTGGCAAGTTGACAAGGAAAAAAAAAAGACTTTAAGTACATCAGATGTACTCACAAGAGAACAGACACACACAGCCTGCCACAAGCATCTTTTATCTTTTCTTTTTTTCTTATTTACTTGTTTTAGTTATTGGACTGTTGCCATGCTGGGGCATTGCCATTAAAGTGTTTAGTTGAATGAACTGACCCCTCCCCCCCCCACACCTTCCCGTAATTATATTTTTAAGTCAGGTACATATTCTACCAGTCTCGTTTGCTGAACTGCTAAGTTACAAGGAACCAAAGAAACCAACGTCGATTGTCAAGCAGTGACGGGGGGAGGTGGTGGAACAAACACA
>NC_069002.1:3546995-3552829 GCF_001194135.2 Octopus bimaculoides | reverse complement strand
CCTTCAGCCATTTTGGCACCTAAAAGCAGTGAAACCTCTCAAACCAAACCCCAACAGTCTTAATATATATATAGGTTATGTTTAGAATTAGGGACTTTAAAATGTAATGTCCAAACCTTGTTTTGGGCATGTTCCTAGTAGTGTGCCTTGAGAGGTTTTGCTACCTCTTTGTTTTCTAAAGCAGCCAAAGGAAAAACAGCAAAAGTGGGGCCGAAGGGAGAATCCATGCTATTTCCATCTGTCTGATTATATAATTTATATTGTGAACAATGAAAAGGTATTTCTGTTGTATAGAAGATACATAAATAATTTCTACACTACGTTAATTGGTATTGTGGGTGGGTTTATTCTTGGGTGTTTGTATACATTATTTGATATGGTTTCTATCATTTCTGTCACTGGAATGTTGGTAAACAGACTTCCGACATCTAAGAAGGAGTTGTTGCTGACTTCAAAAGAAATTTGATAAGACATTTTAGTGAATGGCATTTATACATTATATATATATATATACACATACACACAAGTATATTGGTATATACATGTATACAGATATATACAATGATATTGATGTATATACAAGTGTACAGATTGGTATACTTGGTGACCTCTCCTATCATAACAGAGGATGGTTCTGCAGTTTCTTGAAGAAACTGCACAAATGATTTGTTTATAATGATCAAATGTTTGCGCCGTACATTAGCTCACCCCTCTATCAAACTGACATTGCCTAAACAGGTGCACAGTCTACCATGTGTCAGATGTCAAAGTGATCTTAAAGCAATGTGAAATGAAGTGTCTTGCTCAAGAACATAACACATTACCTGGTCCAGGAATCAAAAACATGATCTTGCAATCATGAGTGCACACATTTTGAGCTGCTGGGCCATGCACAGTCACCATATTGACACACAGATGCATGTATGCACACAATGGCATGTGTCTATGTACACAGCACTCTACAACATACACAGGTGTAAACAATAGCACATGTTTATATACACACATAAACAATGACAGGGTGGGAAAATCAACAGACTTGCTGAAGCATCAATAAAATACCTTGTGGTATTTTTGGAGGGGTTTCTGAGTGCTCCGAGTTCAAATCTTGCTATGGTCAATGTTGACTTTCCTCTTTCTGGCATTGATAAACAAAATACAAATATTAGGATCATTTCTTCACTTTCTGTCTCTCAGAATCAGTTATGTTGTACTGTGAGAAGGGCCACAAGGGACCACATATAACATACCTTCCACCAGAATTAGAGACAGGTTGAGTTAGGAGCTAGGACCCTCCCAGAAAACTGATATGCAACGGTAATTGTCCACTGACAGCCTGATTACAGAGTTTAGAAAATTTCATGCATACAGGTGTATATAACAACATGTTTGTGTGTGTGTATACAACAGTGTTTCCCAACCTATTTTTTCCCAGGCCCCACTTTAACTCCCCAGAAAAAAGTATGTCCCATCAGTGGTTGGAAAAAGAAAAGTACTGGTGAAGTATGTTTGCTGTGAAAAAAGATTTCCACAATTCCATGTCCCATTAAAAAAAAAAAATTGGGAATACCACACCCCACCACAATTTTCCCCAGGTCCTATTGGTGGGGGCATATGCCCCGCATTGGGAATCCCTGATCAACGGAATTAGGGCCGACTCAAGGGCTAGACTGGAATATACAGCAAAAACATCTGCAAAAATACCAATAAATAACAGGGCTTGTAACATTTTATAAACATGATGAGATGGTTATAACTGGACTGCTTCTGATCATATGTGAACTGGATCAAGTTTGACCTGGGACTAGACGACAACTGGATATTAACCCTTTAGCATTCACTTTACTCTGGCAAATGAAATGCTTATTTATTCACATTGCTTTCAATTAATCCTACATTATTTCATAGCTTTGAAATTTTGAGGACGTGACTATTTTTAGAGTGACATTGTAGGATAGGTGTGAAAGGCTGGATCTGGCCAGTTTGGACATAACATAGGTAGAATATTCGGGCCAGATACCATCTCTCTCTCCATGAATACACCGCACTATAGACATATACAAGTACGCCAGAGCACAAATCTATAGAGATTTATCACCACTTAATGCACTTACTTTATTGAACTTCTGAGAACGGGAGGCCAGCTCTGTTTGGACAGAAACACGACAGAAGCAAAGACCAGCAGGTTTCTGCTGCACAGACTTTGCGCATTTGCATTTGTATCCAGTTACATTCAACTTGTTACATAAATCTCTTAACAAGCTGGCTCTACAACAACAGGCTTAACCCATTAGCATTTAGACCGGCCACATCTGGCCAAAATATTCAACCAGTTTTACATCCAAGCCAGCCAGGTCTGGTTTCTCACACCTATCCTACAATGTCATTTAAAAATAAACAATCATGTCATTGAAACCTCGAAGCTATGAGATAACGCATAATTAATTCAAAACAAATGTGAATGAATAGGAATACATTTGGCAGAGTAATCTGAAAACTGAAGGGTTATAGTAACACCTGCCAAATCCACTGTTTTGCTTCTCACCACCACCACCAGAGACTGTCAAACATAGATAATAATTCAGACTCAGTGACATATCACACACACACACACAACTAAGATAAGATAAACATACTCGGAGTTACTTTATAAGACCTCCACTACATTTATAACACAAATAGGCAGTATGTCAAGAAGCTTGCCTCCCAATCAAATGGTTCCGGTTTCAGTCCCACTATGTGGTCTCTTGAGCAAGTGTTATTCTACTATTGCCCCCAGGACAACCAAAACCTTGTGAGTGTATATGATAGACAGAAACTGAAAGAAGCTAGTTGTGCGTGTGTACATAATTGTGTGTGAGTTTGGCCACCACCACAACCAACAGGCATAGAGGAACAGATTGGACAGAGGTGAGAGAGTGAAATATAACTAGACTGCCACACTGCATTGCATATGATCCGTGACTGCAAATCAGAACATGCAGTATGATCCTCATTGAAGCAGAGCTATGGTTATAACTGGGAAAATGGATCTGTGGATCACACCTCCTCAGTCAAGCCAACAACCTCAATTCCAAAAGATTGATCAAAGCTGGCCTAGAGACACATAATGACAACATACCAAAAGGCAGAACGTTTGATATTGTGGCCTGAGATATACAAAAAAAAAAACCTGGAGGGTCACAGCCAGATCCTTGATTATAGCAAGGTAGTTCTGGTCAATCAGGGATGGCCAAGGACTGTGCAACAATCTCAACCACTAATAAATATAAACAGAAGGAAATTAGACATTATTACAGGCAACACCAAGGAGACACCTTAACAAAGAACACTACAAAACTATGACATTCAAATTGGGGACATCGTAATTAAGGTAATGAGGAATCAAAAAAGTATTTAATATCCTATACAGAGTATCCTACATGACTCACAACATGTTTCGGTATCATGAAACCCTTCAGTGAAGCCACATATCATTGTATGCTATATTTAGTAGCAATACATTTGACATATGTGGCTAAGAGGATCAATTTAAAACATGGTTTAAAGTTCAGTCCCACTGCACAGTACCTTGAGCAAATGCCTTCTACCATAGCTCCTGGCTGACCAATGCCTTGTGAATGAAATTGGTAGACAGAAACTGTATGGAAGAAATATATGAGAGGGTGCTGAAAAGTTCTTGGCTTTAAGGGGATGACGAAAGGCCTGGTTGGAAGCCCAGCCTTCTGAGTTCTTTTACAGGGATTAGAAAAAGTGAAAGCTCACTGAAATAAGGGTGTGAACCTGAGAGGGGGATATATTGGATAAAATCATGATTAACTGATCCTCCTGTATTTTCTTTTACTCAAAACCAGAAAGTTTTCAGCACCCCCTCATATATGTGTATGTGTGTGTGTGTATTTTGTATTTAGTTACCGACAGGTTAATGCTGGACAACTAAACACCCCCACACAACTGGGGGTGAATCTGCCTGGTGTGCCAATGCCTAAGGATGATACTACTAGTGTGTTCATGTATGTATGCATATATATATATATATATGCACACACACACAAACATACAGAGGAAGAAAGGCTAGGAGCAGGCATGGCTGTATGGTAAGAAGTTGGCCTCCCAACCACATGGTCTCGGGTTCAGTCCCTCTGCATGGTACCTTGGAAAAATGTCTTCTACTGTAGCCCCAGGTCAACTGAAGCCCTGTCACTGGATTTGATAGATAGAAACTAAAAGAAACCTGGTGTGTGTGTGTACACATCATCATTTATACCTATGTGTGTGTGTGTTACAATCTCCTTGCCTTGACACTGTGATAGTTGTAAACAAGTGTCACCGTTATGCAAGCTGTGTCCTTTTGATTCCAATCTTACATGAGAACATGTTCGGTGATAGAGAAATACTCGGAAACAGGTGGAGGCGACAGGATGATGGTGCGATAGATAGCTAGATGCGAGTATATAACTGGGTGCCCGCGCGCGCGCGTGTGTGTGTGTGTACTATTACAAAAACTAGAAACTAAATAACTACCATTACAGTTTGTCTACCAGAGGAAAGACCCATCAGATACCACGCAGATCTACAAGAAACAGCAGTCAAACCTCCTTCAAATCATACTACCATAAGGACTGGACACGTTAAATAATGAATGTAACACCTCGTAAACGAAATAGTCGCAACAGGAACGACTTTCATTACAGGTCTGCTCGACCGAGACTGACCTGGGGCTAAACGACAACCCAGATAATACAACAGACCACACTGTCAGCAAATAAAGGTCAGCGTTAGCAGGTCAGTTTGTCTTAAACATTTCTCGGAATTGTCAGAGGCTGACCATTCAAAATGAATGTGAACTTGTTTAACGGAGCGCGTGTCTGTGTGCACGTATCTGCATGCATGTGTACGTGTGTGCGTCTCGCCTATTTCGTCTGTATGTATAAGATGGATGTGTGGCCTGGGTGTGTATAAGTGTGTGCGCGCGTTATATATATATAAGCATAAACAAACGGTGAAAAAACCCCAAAAAACACCCAGAGAATGTCACCAAATCCTCGTCAATTATCGTCCGAAGGATCGCAGCAATTTCACACCTTTACATATATATCAACGTGCGTATTTTCCTGTAGAGGATTCGGAAATCGTAGGAAGAATACCAAAGAATTAATAGGATCAAAATCTATACCTTCTTTTCTAAATACGCACACCATATCTGTGTGTGTGTGTGTGTGTATTCATTTTCTTGAAAGAAAGCAGTTAAGCATGCATAGTGCGAGAATGTTTATATTTATAGCAATATCTAGTTTTGTTATAGTCAATAATACACGACAGTCTTTAGACTTGCACCGCGATTTTCAAGTAAAGACGGACATGCACACACGCCATATATATATATATATATATATATATATATATGGATATATATATATATATGGAATAATTACATACGTGACTCAGAATTAGATTTAACATTACAATTTGAAAGAGAGAGAGAGAAAGAGAGAACGGAGTTTAAGTTAGGTCGAGGCCAGGTCAATTAAGGTCGGTGGTACTGAAAATAGGGATTAGGGAGCGAACGGAGATTGAGAATGATAAAAGTAAATAATAATAACAATAATAACGACAACAATAATAATAATAAACAATCTTGAAAAGCAAGGGTGAAGTAAAATGGCTATCTCACACGCACACACACACAGTGTATATGAGGGTGTTACATCAGACATCCATGTAACAAACTGCTTCAGTGGACAGAGCCAACCACAGCTAACTATGGATGTTGTAGAGAAATATTCACATTCCTTTAAGGTAATACCAAAGTGTGTATACATATATATATATAT
>NC_069002.1:3542736-3543394 GCF_001194135.2 Octopus bimaculoides | reverse complement strand
ATATGCTTGAATGCATGTATTCCTGGTAAACGATTACATATGTGAGTGTGTGTGTGTGTGTGTGTGTGTATACATATTTTCAGAGACACGTTTACACATACATATCCGTGTACATTATATATGTTATATATTCTCTATGTACATCTACTAACAAGCACCAAGATAAAATATAATATATATATATATATATATTAAAAGTGGGCTAAAAATAGAAATCATAATAGCATTATTTGGAGTTAGTTAAATTAGTAAACGAATAAGGCAAGACTGTTTTTCTTTTCAAAGAAATAAAAGAAATACATAAGGGTAGAGACAAACAAATGAGGGATCAGTTTCAAACAGATGCGACACACAAAACGAGACCCTCACTTTAAGGCCACTTCATTTTATAATTATGTGTGCTGTTAAAAGTGTATTTCAATTTCTCTTTTAATATCCTTTCTCTTTCTATATTGCTTCTTGTTGGGATTGAACACGCTACGTTGTTGTTATTGCTGGGAAAGATGGCTGGATTTAAACTGATTAAAAGTGGAGAATGAATACAATATTATATTGCAGATTACATTTGTACCATGAAGTGCGTATATTTTAGATGTGTGTATACGTATATATATATATATTGATAGTATTTTTATGTAGGCATATATGCATATATATA
>NC_069002.1:3523204-3541180 GCF_001194135.2 Octopus bimaculoides | reverse complement strand
TATATATATATATATATATATGTTTATATATATACACACACACACACATATATATATATATAAACATATATACATTTATATATGTGTTTATATTAGTGTGTGTATATTCTTTTATTCTTTTTATTCTTTTACTTGTTTCAGTCATTTGACTGCGGCCATGCTGGAGCACCGCCTCTAGTCGAGCAAATCGACCCCAGGACTTACTCTTTGTAAGTCTAGTACTTATTCTATCGGTCTCTTTTTTGCCGAACCGTTAGATTACGGGGACGTAAGCACACCAACATCGATCAGGAAATGTAATGAGGTCAAGTCGTTTGACTTTGGTTCCATCCAGCAGCTGAAGTGTTAAAGGGGGGGGGGTACTAAGAAGGGCAACAGAAAGAAGCAAGTGGAGTAGAAAGAAAGAAAGAAAGAAAGAAAGGGAAGGGGCAAAAAGGAAAGAAGGGAAGGGAAGAAGTAAAAAGGAAAGGAAGAAAGAAAAGAAGGAAGAATGAAGGAGGAAAGAGAGAAAGAAAGGAAGAAAAGGAAAGAAGAAAAAGTAACAAGAAAGAAAGGTGAGAGGAAAGGAAGGAAGGAAAGAAGGGAAGGAAAAAGAAAAGAAAGAAAAGAAAGGAAGAAAGAGAAAGAAATAAAAGAAAAGGAAAAAGAAATGAAGGAGGAAAGAAAGAAAGAAAAGGAAATAAGAAAAAGAAAAGAAAGAGAGAGAGAAAGAAAGGAGAGTGTAAGTTTTAATGTAAGACCCCTTTCCCTCGAAAAAAATGAAAGTCAGGTAAAAAGAAGAAAAGCGAAAGGAAAGAAGGAATAAAAGGTGTGAGAAGAAAAGAAATCATAAATGAAAATAAAAAATGTAAGGAAAAGCAGAATGAAAAGAGAAAGAAAAAGAGAGAACGAAAACGAAAAAAAGAAAGAGAGAGGAAGTGACAAAGTAAAAGAGATAGAAAGAAAGAAAGAAAGAAAATAGTTGGCAGAAAAAAATGAAATCATAAATGATTAAGGAGCTGAGAAAATATTCCCTGGCCCCCGTTTCTACGTTTTTACGAGACACATTTCCGAAACTTCTTTTTCTTTTGTATTCTTCTTTGCGTTTTGTTTGTTTATTTATTTATTTGTCTCTCCATTTTTTGTTTGTTTGTTTGTTTGAACGATGTGTAAGGGAGAAATTATTATTTGAACTTTCCAATTAACGCCAATACTCATCTAGATTCCTGTCTCTTCACTGTTTGGAGTATCCTGAGAGAAAACTGAGTTTTTGTTTTCCATTTCTTTCTGCATTCATCTGGACCGAGGGAAATGTTTCGTTTCTTCACTTTCCAATGAAATGAAAAATTAGAACTCGTTCATTTAACTTCTTTTCCTTTACTTTCTTCCACTTCTTTTCTTTTTGTCTTTTTCTTCACTTCACTTCATTCTCCTCCTCCTTACTATTCCTTCTCTTCATCACCCTCCTCCTCTCCTCATCTTCCCTCTCCCTCCCTTCTGTTTCCTTCCCTGCAACCCGTCCGTACAAACCACCCTAACGCGCTTTGAAAGATACGGAATATCTAAATGTTTGTTATGGGTTTTTTTATTAAAATTCATTCACACCTAGGGTGTCCTCACTATCGAAATAAAACCGACTCTAATAAGCCACAAGTACTTTTTATATAATCGGCCTCACCTCCACAATAAGGAAGTATGTATAGAATGTCATAAATTCTAGTTTATGATAAACAAAATTACAGGATAACATTTTAAAAATTGTTTTTAAATAATAAACAAAATTACAGGGAAGGAATTTTAGAATGGTTTTTATGTGAATTCCCTGGAAGTCGATAGAATTTTACAAAAGTTTTATTTACACTCGCTACTGGTCGATAAATTAATGTAGTTGTAACGAACTATATCGGCTATTGTGACGAACTATATCAAGTGTACTATAAATAGTACAGTTGATACAAAGCTTTAATTTTAACATGAAGAAAATACTACACAAAAATAATACCAAAAAAAAAACGTAAAATCATGAAGACGAATAGAATATTTTACAAGTGTCGATTAGGTCAAGTTTGTGTGTGTGTACGTGTATGTGTGTGCGCGTATACATACATACATACATATATGCATGCATGCATATGTACGCGACCAGTTATCTCTCTTAGGTTGACATGCAATTTTCCGTCGAAAAAAGTGAAAGTAAATTGTCCTAAAGCAGTGCTCCGCAACCTTTTTTCGCATGCGGTACACTTACATTCTTTTCAAAATCCAGCGGAGCACCTGAGCTAAAAATGTAACAAAAAGTATAGGGGAAAAAATTATATTCAAGTTACACTGCGGCACACCTAGCATCGTCTTGTTGCACACCAGTGTGCCACGGCACACCGGTTCCGGAGCATTGTCCTGAAACCAAATAAAAGTAAATTTAGAAAGAGGAAGTTTACCACAGTGAACTGAATGTTAGCCAGGTGGGTTGCCTATGGCCTATGTAGGTTTCAACAACTTCTATACTCATGCAAACCATATTTATCCCCGACATCCCCACCACCTTCGACTCACGTTCATTATTCAGTATATTCACACCCTACCGAATTTCTTGTCCCCCCCCCTACTTTCTCCATACACTCTTTCTATATTCATCCATTCCTTTTGTTCTTTTGCCCCCTGGATCCCCCCTTTCACCTCGTCACCATCATCTCTATTGTAGCTCTACTCAGTAGATGGAGATCTGAGTCTTGTGAGCTGTGTAACAACTTCACTGGTGGTGGTGCCACTATAAAATGTACCCAGTACACTCTGTAAAGTGGTTGGTATTAGGAAGGGCATCAAGACGTAGAAGCCATTTCTTCCAGCTTTACGTTTTGAGTCCAAATTTCGTCATGGTCAATGTATTCGATTAACCCCTTCCCAGGAGGGAAGGGCTTAATTCATCGTAAGTTAGTGGTTGGCAAAACAAACAAACAAAAATTACAAAGACCCCCTACAAAACCGATAGAATAAGTAGCAGGCTTAAAAATAATACTGGAGTCGATTCGTTCGATTAAAAACCTTTCAAAGCGGTACCCGAGCATGGCCGCAGTCCAATGACTAAAGCAAGCGAAAGATAAAAGATAATGAATGAAAGAGCAGGAGAGGGAGAAAGAAAGAGAGAAAGAGAAACTGAAAGAGAGAGAGAGACAGATAAAGAGAGAGATAGGCACAAGGAGATAGAGAGAGACAGAGAGTGTAAAATTAAGGGAGATAACTGTATTTAATCTCCTGACTGGGCCACGCACCGGGTCATCCATCGACGGTCCTGGTCGAATCTTCTAACAGGTTTGTTCTGGCAATTTTGTCTCCACGTACATACATAACTTGTGAAGAATGGTTTGCATGTCACACGATGTCGCTGTTCGTCTGTCTCTTGTAGAACAATCTTAAAAAAAATACTCGTTGCTTTATCAATTTATACGTGCAATGGTCTTCTTTATACTTACATCGCTAATGTCCTTGAGCACGAACGGGCGAGGTGTGCCGCCTTATTATCTCTAGACTTGGTTGTAATAGCAGTTAAAATTTTGCTAATCACACTGTCTTAAAGAAAAATGCATTGAATAATAATACAGCCCTACATATGCTATGCATGAAAGAAAATAAGACGAGATGGTGATCGGTGGAACGACGTCGATCATAGACCCTTTCGCTCTGGGTTGACCCGGGGCTAAATAGCGGCATCGTATATCACCAACTAGGAAGCCTTTATGTGGTCTCTCGACTTTGTAGAACTAGCAGCCAAACCTTCCTCGAATCACATCACACTGTCTTAAAAAAAGGAAAGAATACGTTGTGTTATGTAGTCCTAGATAACCCTAAAATGACGGAACGACCATGGCTGGAATGTCTTTGACCGATAGGGCTTGCTGGATAAGGACCGACTGTGGGTTTAGTAACAATAACAGAATCCCTTAATAAGAAATACATGAATGTCGCGACGTTCTTTTTGCTATTTTTTCCACCACTAGGAAATTTTCTGGTTTCTTCATGTTGCCAGTATAACATCAGTATCTGACCCTCGAGCGCCTCTAACAGTCACGACTCTTCGGGTCAGATTGACACACACACACACACATAAAATATTTATTTTTTGTCTTTCACGACTTTACTACTGTGCTACAAATATTCACTATCAATTACATTAATTTAACTTTTGCAATAATCAAGTCGACTATAGTCGTTTTAGATAATCTGTATGTAGCTAACTGCTAGAGTGGGAAGAACGCCACTACACTTACATCAATATCCTTGAACATGAACCATCGAGAGTGCCTCTATATTGTCTATAGATTTGCTAGAAATAATAGCCAAATTTTCTTCAAATCACACCATCTTAAACAAAGAAAATCACATTGAATAGTATAACCCTTGATATACTACGGCCTCTTCTTGGGTCACTGTGTCTCCAGACCAATGTTCTAACTGGAACCCCTTTTCTAGGCCTTGATCAGAGGTTAAGCAAGTCAAATCTTGCTATTACTTTCTTGTCCTCCCTCATTCACCTCTCACCACATCGCTGCACTGTGTTTGTGATATTGAAGGAGTAAATTTTTGTTTCCTTGCCAGGTACTTTGTTGACTCACTTAAAGTGGAAATGCTTATAACAACAAGGACTTCATTAATGGCTAAAGCTGTGCAGCTGCTGTACCAAGGCCAATCATTCCATTCTTCTTGCCTGCGGGCAGCAAGTGTTGATAAGAAGCTTCTTAGTGCTCTACGGAAGAAAACTGGGTTTACATTTGTGAATTGCAAGAAAGCTTTGGAGAAATTTGGAAGTGATATCGAACAGGTAAGCTACCATTTAAATCTGTTTGATAGTCCAATGGTTAAAAAAAACTCACTTTGCAACCATGGAGTTTGGGGCTAAGTTCCACCTTAATTCTTTGACATTTAAACCAGCTGTTTCTGTCCAAAATATTCTTCCTGCATTATGCTCAAACAGTTTGGATCCAGTCTCTCACACCTACCCTATAAATGTTTAAAAAATATCCTATCACATCATTGAAGTCTCAAAGCTATGAGATAATCCATGATTAATTCAAAACAATGTGAATTAATAAGGATTACATTTGATAGAATAATCTGAACATTAAAGGGTTGAATAAGAAAATGACAGTAAATAATGTATTTCTAGATATACCATTAAAATGTTGGAGTGGTTGCTGTTGGAGTAGTTTTGATCATAATACAAAAGTCACATGATGCAGTTTGACAAGGAAAATCAGTTAACAGCACCATATGCAGGTCCTTTCCAATTCCTTTCATGCACGGACGAATTTTTCACTACAGACCTTAATGGTCATGAAGACACTCTTTATTACTGTCGTATGTTTTTGAAACTAGAGTTAATATGAAGATCTATAAATTTATGCAACAAACTGAAATAAGGATCCTTATGAAATGTGAAATTTCCACAAGTCCTTCCACAAGTTATCTAATAATTGTTTATACGGCTGGAATGACTTTTATCTGGCTTACAGATAATATTTGGACATTATATATTGTAGGATGAAGTGTTTTTCTTGAAGATGAATCTCTCTCCTACTTTCTCATGTTCGCTACTAAACCATATAGTGATAACTGGAATAATACTGGCCCTTTTTTTCTCTCCAGGCAGAATCATGGTTGAAAGAACAAGCTCAGAAGGAAGGTTGGCAGAAAGCTTTGAAACTTCAAGGGCGGCAGATGTCTCAGGGTCTTGTCGCAGTGATGCTACGAGAGAATTCTGCTACCATGATAGAGGTACCATTTCCTGTTTTACAAGTATTTCATTTAAACTTCTTTGTTAACAAGACCTGAGGTAAACTTTATTGCTATAATTTTCGATGGAAGAGTTATCCAACCCATGCCAGGCTCCAGTCTATTTTGGCTTGGTTTCTACAGCTGAATGCCCTAAGGATGGCTAAGATGAAGTAGACTATTACTATAGTTTTTGATAGATGAGCTATGCTATATTTTTGTAGTTTTGATAGAGAAGGTCAAGGGTCATGTTGGATGGCTAAAATTGTTGATGGACGATGACTATGTGATAAGCAACATTATTACAGTTTTTTTTTCTTTTTTTCAGATGAATTGTGAAACTGATTTTGTTGCTCGTAATGAAAAGTTCCAAGAACTTGTCAAAAGTCTGTCAACATGTTGCCAAGACTATTTCAATGATTCTGCACAAAATAAGGTAAGTAGTGATCCTGGGAATATTTTAATTGACCAAAATTTCTATTACAATTCAAACAATTTCTTGTGATCTTTGTTTTTTTTTCACTCCATCTATCAATCTGTTTATTCATTCGCTCACATATTTAGTCATTCATTCAGTCATTTATTCATTCAGCCATTTATTCATTTTGTTATTCACTCGTTCATTCTGTAGTCAGTCATTCATTTATTTCTTCCTTCATTCACTCATTCAGTTATTCCTTCCTTCATTCATTCTTACAGATGTTACTGAATAAAGAACAGGTGAACCAAATTGTTCATGGATCAAACACTTTAGGGGACATGGTTGCTAAAGAGGTTGGTAACATCGGAGAAAACATGGCTCTCCGAAGAGCAGCTTACCTCCAGGCAGCATTATCACCATCCACCTGGATAGGGTCATACGTACACTCAACACAAGGTCAGTACTTGTTTTTTTAGCCCTAGGTCAGTCCTGATCCAACAAAGCTCTGATCAAATGTGTTCCAGTAGTGACTGTCATATTTCTTTTTCTTGATATATATCTCAAAGTAACGAGGGTTCATAGCCTAGTGGTTAAGGTGTTGCACTCCCGATCGCAGAATCATGGTTTGATTCCCAGACTGGCAGTGCATTGTGTGTGTGAGAGAGAGAGAGAGAGAGAGAGATATGTGTTTTGCTTTCTTACCGTTATTTCCTCTGTTTCAGGTTTAGCTAAAGTAACGGACTGCGCTGTTGGTAAATTTGCTGCCATCGTTACAATTAAACCAACGTCAGATGAAGTGCCTGAGCAGAATGTGGTAGAAGCAGGGCAGCGTTTGGCGCAACACATTGTTGGTATGAACCCTGCCAAGGTTGGAAATCCCGATTGCGACGAACCACACGCAGATAAGGACCAAGAAAATGTTCTGATCTTCCAGGAGTTCCTGCTCGACAGTAGCAAGACTGTCGGACAATACTTGTCAGATATGTCGATAACAGTTCAGGACTTTGTTCGCTTTGAGTGTGGTGAGGTTCTTGCTGAAGAGGAGAGCAACAAGGAGAATGTGGCCACTGCTGCTGCCAGTAATGGTTAATAGGGTGTTTTAGGATAGAAGTTACACCCTCTATCCATGTATGTGTGTACATATGTATGTATGTGTGTGTGTTTATCAGGCATGGGCAACCATTTTCAAGAAGTGGGCTGTGTGAGATGTGACTCATCAAGTGAGTCACATTACTAAAAAAACTGAAAGTAATTTTTTATTAAGTGTGCCATTCAGCAAGTGATGCAGGCTGCGTGTGGCCCGCAGGCTGCAGGTCGATCCATGATGGCTTTCTGTGTATAATTTTTGCAAGGTAATGGTTAACAGTTATTTCGAAGTTTTGGCTGATGTAGCCTTCATCAGACAGGCTGATGGAGGCCACACAGCCAACACTTCAAAGTAACTATCAGCCTTTTCCTTGTAAAACTGAAATAAATATTCTATTCCATTGAAAGGCTTTGACTGATTCTTCAATTTAATGTCTGGCTATTTCATATATAAAGGCTAAAGACCCTCTCTCCAGTCATGAATGACCATGAGATTGCATTGCACCTAGAAAATTCCCCTTCAAGGCACATGTCCGGGCAAGGTTGTTTATGGAAGACCAGCAGTCGCCCATGCATAACAGCCTCCTCTCTCCACACCACTGTCCAATGTTATCCAAGGGAAAGGCAAAGGGGTCTTTTATACATGTGGAGCAATGTGTAATGAAGTGTCTTGCCCAAGGACATAATGCACCATCCAGTCTAGGAATTGAAGCCAAAATCTTATGGTCGTAAGAATAATATCTTAACCATTTGGTTATATGCTTTCATGTGTAGAAAATAAATATAAATGAAAAAAAAATAAAAAGAAAATTCAGCCAAGAATTTATTTTAATTTAGATTGAATAACTGAAAAAAAAAATATAATATATACAGACATGCATTCATACATTCACGTATGTGCTCTGAAATGGATAATATATATATATACATGCACACATATGTTCATGCATACACGCATGCAGTCACACATATACAAACTGATATATATACTCATACATTTACACACCCGCACAATAAATAAAAGGGATATGAATTAACTCTTCCCAAGTCCAGAACAGTAATAATAATAATAATAATAATTTTTCCTCTCTACTGTAGGCACAAGGTCTGACATTTTGGGGATGGGGAACAGTTGATTAAATCGACCCCCGGTGCTCAATTAGTATTTATTTTATTGATTCAGAAGAAGCAGTCTACCTTGGTGTATTGGAGCTCAAAATGCAAAACCAGAAGAAATACCACTAAGTGTTTGGTCTAACATGCGCCTAAATAATAATAATGCTTTCTATTAAAGGCACAAAGCCTGAAATTTTGGGGGAGAGGGGACTAGTTGATTATATTGACCCCAGTGTTTCACTGGTACTTAGTTTATCAACCCTGAAAGGATAAAAGGCAAAGTTGACCTCAACAGAATTTGAACTCAGAACATAGACACAGATGAAATGGCGCTAAGCATTTTGCCTGGCATGCTAATGATTCTGCCAGCTTGCTGTCTTAATAATAATATTATCTTTAACTGGTTTCGGTCATTAGACTGTGGCTATGCTGGAGTAGTGCTTTGAAAAAGTTCTAATCAAATTAATTGACCCTAGTACATATATCTGTGTTGTTGTTGTTATGTTAGTTAACAACAACAAAACTAAAGTGTCGTCAAGTGTTTGGCCATACAGGAAGACTACTGCAACAACTGAACATGTTATGAAAAGAGTCCAAACAAGAGGGCATGGTATACTCAGCCATAGGAAAGACCGTTTAATGCTGGTATAGATTGGGTGTTTCGTATTAATTGCACTGGGGAGAAACAAAAATTAATAGTATTGAAAGAAAATCAGCTTAATGAGGTGAATTAAAAGTATTATTAACCCTTTAGCATTCAGATTACTCAGTCAAATGTATACATAATTTTGAATTAATTATGCATTATCTTGTGGCTTCAAGATTTCAGTGATGTGATTGTTTATTTTTACAATGACATTGTAGGGTAGGTGTGAAATGTTGGATCTGATGGCCAGTTTGAAAAATAAAAGAGGCAGATATATTGGCTGGATACGATCAGTTTAAATGCTAAAGGGTTAACCTTTATTTGATACCAACACTAGCTTGATACAGCCTTTGGTTCTACCATACGAAACCCACCATTTAATTAAATTACAGCATTCCTTTGTAATTGTATCTAAGAACATTTTGTAAAATTATGCTCCAAACACCAGTTTTAACCCTTTTGTTACCATATTAGTTAAAATCACAGTTTTTCTTTCAATTAATTTAAAAAATAATAAGGTATATAGTAAAATAACTCCATCGTTATTCAGCTGATCTTTGGAATAGAATATAAAAATGAAATTTCAATGGAAAGTTTTTAATTTCGTTCACTTTAAAACCCAGAGTCTATAACATTGAACCAGGAATGGTCTAGGGAGGTTTGGTATCAAAAGGGTTCTTCTTAATGACAGACTTAGTTATTTTTCCATGCTAAATCCCTCCAAATCTTCCTTATTTTCAACATCAACTGAAATACACAGAAGGAAGTGTATATCATCAGAAACAGGGTCAGGAAAATGATTGAAGATCACTTATTGGGGAACTGGGATGATACCCAGGCTAAACCCCAGCGTAAATTAGTCATCATATATTTCAGAGCTTTTGTCCATTGTTCTTCAGAATTGAACTGGATTCTACAAGAAAAAAGTAAAGAGAAGACAAAAAAGAAACTTTATTAATAAAATAAAAATTACCAGGAAAAAAAAACTGGTCAAAATAATTAAAATTTTTCATTAGGTTCTGAACCCATTATTATCAAAAGCTACAGATGGCAGCAGAATCCTGTATTCTTTCTCTTACTAAAAATTGAGTGTTTGCTAAGTTTCCCATGGGTTTGGCTGACACAGATACACCTGTATTCATCTATCTGTCCATTTTCTCTGCCCGCTATTCCTGGAGAGGATAACGAGGGTTGGGTCAACAGGTACCTTTCTCATGGGGTCCTATCAAAAGCAACCAGCATTACACTTTCCAGTTGGATTCCCAAGACTGACCAATGGAGACTATGGATATTTTCCAATCATCTTGTTCTTGTTCTACCCCTAGGTCTATGCAAGTACATCTCCGTAATTCCTAAATAATATTTAATTATAAAAATACTGTGGGATTCTTTTTTTATATACATTGAATGGCTACGGAGGACCAGAAGAGTAAAATACGAATCAAACTGGCAGAGAAAAAAATGGTTGAGAACCACATAAGACGGAGAGAGAGAATAGAAAATACTTACTTTATAGAATAGGAGGTATCTGTGTTTGCATCTTCTATACGTCCTTTCTCCATTTTGTATGGTAGACAGAAGTTGGAATCACCTTTCTCCACTTCTTTCTTGAACTGAATTAACAGAACAACATACACAGGCGTAAGAATAAAACGGCATAGTTACAGTGAACACACACACACACACTGGCAAGCCATGCACAGACACATAGATACACATTGTGTCCACAACAATAAAAGATACACACAGACACACACAGGTAAACTCACCTCTTGTAAGCAGTCCAAAAAGGCTACCATTGCATGATCAAACCTGCAAAAAAATGCAGCAATAATCTGGTTTATACAGGGAAGCAAAATTAGAAATGGCAATTAAATTCTAATGCTGATGTTTTGGGGAAATTGATGAACACCACACAGTCTCATCTCATGTGTACCTCTTCTGCCAATCTAGTCTGGTCAGTGATCGACTTCACTGTCTTGACATCTTGACCAATGACCTTACACAGTTGGGACAGATTTATATAAGAACCAGTGGGTTCATAGTCAACTACAGAACTGTCACAAGTTCAATCTTCCTGCTAGAAATAGCAGCTAAACCACAAGCTCCTAGGAAATATAGGCCTAAATATTTGAAAAGATGGTCTTGGCTAGAATGCTTTTGATGACAGGGTCATGGTAGGAACGTGTTTGATTATAAATCCACTGGATCAGGGATGACCTAAGACTAAACAACAACAACAGTAATCTGCGTTTAATACCTGGCAGTCGTTAAGCTACTATAGTATTATGGAAGGAATGGAAATCAAAGAATAAATGTGGATAGATTAATTGCAAAACAAACTTACTTTGTGTCCCAGAAAAACCGGAATCCACCAGAACCATAAAGTGGCAACTCTTTACTTTTATCAGTTAACGACTCCAAGTAAGAATGGTTGCCGTAGGGAACCAGGCGGTATCTGAAATAGAATTATATGTAGTGTTAGAATGATGGCATAGACAAATCTCTCCCTCACTCATATATATATCATTATCATCATCATCATCCGTTTTCCATCCTGGCATGGGTTGGACAGTTTGTCTGAGGTCTGGAAAGCCAGTGGCTGCACCAGGCTCCAATCTGATCTGGCAGTGTTTCTACAGCTGGATGCCCTTCGTATATATGTATATATATATATATATATATATATGTGTGTGTGTGTAGAGTTCTATATTTGAGAGATAAGGAATTAAGGAAGGATAGGAAAATATTAGATTTATAAGCCCTAAAATTCACTCCATAATTGCCCACAGGCATATGGTGTAGTGGTTAAGATTGCGGGCTACTAACCCCAAGATTCCGAGTTCGATTCCAGGTAGTGACCTGAATAATAATAAGAAGAATGAGAACCCAGGTTCGAAATTCCCCTAGGATACCTGATGAAGGTTGGAGAGTACATCAGTTAAAGAATAAAATAAAAACTACAATACAATGAAAGCTTACTTTGTGAATTTAAGGTTCATCTTTTTGGCCAAAGCATGGAGGAGGAGAACAGTCTGACCCCAGGCAGCATTTATTTCATTCCAATCAACCTATATTTGGTGAGGAAACAACATTTATATAAGAAAGTGTGATGCAGGATGATGACAACGAGACATGGATGTTGAATATGGAGAATGAAGGATATTGAAGAGAGCTGTAGCTCGCTCCCTAAGTGACTAATTAACCTTTTTTGATACCAAGCCACTTGAGACCAATCCTGGTTCTATGATAGAAACTTCCTGTTGTAAAGTGAATGAAATTGAAACGATCAATCAAAGTTTCATGTTAATTTATGTTCCAAACATCAGCTTAGTAATGATAAAATTATTTCAGTGAATTCTTCATAATTTTAATAAATTATTGAAACAAAAAATGGTGTATTTCAACAGAAGTATGGTAACAAAAGGCTTGAACAGAGCAGTGGACACAATACATAGATATGGTTGGACTAACCTGAGCACTTGGAAGACGACCTAACCTGAAGTTGTTTATTGTCACAAACTGACCGTTGTGCCTGTAAAAGACAAAAGGATGGAAATAAAAAGAAAGAGGCCATGAAGAAGTTTTTATTTCGACATTTTTGTATGATGGCTTACTGGGGTCATTGTGCATAGGTAGTTGTTATTCAGTTACGGGTCACAGATTATGATAAAGGATGAGATTAAAAGGGTGAGGGTTATTAAATAGGGTCTTGTCTGAAATTAATATATTAAAAAAAGACTTAAACAAAATGACATTGAACAATTATACTCACGCACAAATATATATATATATATATACATATACACACACATCATCAACATTTAATGTCCATTTTCCAAGCAGGCATGTTGGGCTTCTTTCAGTTTCTGTCTACCAAATTCACTCACAAGGTTATGTATGTATGTCTCTCTGTGTTGACATTGCATGAAAGTTGTAAATTAGGGTCATTGTCATTTCCAATACTCTATGAAAACATGTCTGGCCATGTGGAAACTTTAGCTTGCTGAGAAGCAAGTATGGGTTGGTGACAGGAAGGGCATCCAGCTGCAGGAAAATCTGTTTCAATAAATCTATCTGACCCAGCCAGGGGTTATTTGGTATGACACCTGTATTTAGGGTGGTGAGTAGTACAAGGTACCAGGGGCAAGAGTTTGGGTGTCTAAAATGATAAACAACAACAACAACAACAGACCAATAGACCTTTCACTTACCATATATGGAATGTAGCATTGAAGACATTAATTTTGGTCAGTTTCTCTAGTTGACTCTGGGCATACTGCAGCTGTAAGGTGACACTGTGGGGTGACAAAAGACAGCAATTACGTCAGTGTTACTATGGTAATAAGTCTGTAAAGTGTTGCTATAGTAACTATATGACCAGTGTTTAGTGTTGATATAGTAAGTGTATAAACAGTGAGTGATCATCATCATCATCATCACAAAGTAAGTCTGTTAATGTTCCTAACACCACAAGGTGCCATAAGGCTCAAAGAATCTTATCTTTCTCTCTTTTACTTGCTCCAGTCATTGGATGATGGTCATGCTGGAGCACTGCCTTGGAGAATTTTAGTAGAATGACCCCCCCCCCAGTAGATTTTTTTTTAAAGCTTGATATTTATTCTGTTGTCTGCATGGGTTTGATTGCTGTCGTATTTATACTGAAAGAATGGTTGGGTGTTTGTGTGTGGGTAGTTCCATTGGTCAAATCCAAACGACCAATCAACTCACCTTCTTTGATCATCTTGAAATTGATGAAGGTCTCGTTTACATTGGTTATACTCTTGCCAGTATCTGTAAATAGAGGAGTAGAGGAGAGTGTGAGTGGAGTATAGGAAAATGTGAGTCGAGTATAGGAAAGTCTGAGTGGAGTATAGGAAAGTCTGAGTGGAGTATAGGAAAGTGTGAGTGGAGTATAGGAGAGTGTGAGTGGAGTATAGGAGAGTGTGAGTGGAGTATAGGAGAGTGTGAGTGGAGTATAAGAAAGTATGAGTGGTGTATAGGAAAGTATGAGTGGAGTATAGGAGAGTGTGAGTGGAGTATAGGAAAGTATAAGTGGAGTATAAGTCAAGGAGATCTCTCGCTAGTATTTTGTTGCAACACAAATAATACAATGAAAAACAGTTCCATACTTTTCTTCTTCAACTTCCAGTTGTTTTGCAGTTTCCTTCTCCTTTTCAATCAGTTTCGCCATCTCCGAACGTTCCGTCTCCACCTTCTCCAGCTGTTCCCTCAACAACGTCTCCTCCTTTTCCAGCCGCTTCAGCTCATTGTCCAAAGTCTCCAGGTTCTCCTTCTCTTCGGAGTTGTCCAGGTTTAAGAGGAAATCTCTGAAAGAAAGAAACAAACATACAACATCAGTGGAGAAGTAACTAAGATCTTCAAGAAAGTGACATAGGTTTGTAAAATTTTAACATGGGGTGCAGGAGTGGCCGCATGGTAAGAAGTCTGATTCCCAACAACATGGTTCTGGGTTCAGTTCTACTGTGTGACACATTACAGTCTTCTACTGTAGCCCCAGGAAGAATAAAACATTGTGAGTGGATTTAATAGACAGAAACTGAAAGAAGCCTGTTGTGCATGTGTGTGTGTATGTGTATGTATGTATGTATGTATGTATGTATGTATGTAAACACATGTGGATCATTGGAGATTTTTTTCCCTCCATCTTCCTTTTCTCTTGGACTTTCCTCTGTCTCCTGCTTCTAGAGAAGAGCTTTGCTTGAAAAGTAAAACTACCTTTCTTTTCTTCCCTGAGCTTCTGCTAATACTTTGCATGTACCACATCCTCGTGTTGTTTTTTCTGGTGTTTTCCCTCGTTTTTTTTTGGGATTAACTATATATATATATATTGCTTTTGTATTTTTGATGTAGGTAAGGCTACGGGGTTAAAAAAGCTTGCTATTCAACCATATGGTCTCAGGTTCAATATCACGGCATGGCACCTTGGGTATGTCTTCTATTATAGCCCCAGGTTGACCAAAGCCTAATAGGTGGATTTGGTAAATGGAAACTGAATGAAGCTTGTCATGTGTGAGAGAGATAGAGTGTGTGTGTGTGTGTGTGCATCTACCTTTGTCTAGACATCATGTGATTAAAACTACATCAGTGATAAAAATGATCAGATGGACTTACTTGTATTGTTTACATTCCTCCTCTGTAAAATAGAGTTGACGGTCAAGTTGGTCAAGAAGTGTGTCTGTACATTCCTGAAGAATGGAAAAAACAAATAAAGAAGAAATTTAGAAAAAAATAAAAATAAAACAATTCTTTCTGATTTGACAAGATGAATACAACACTGAAAGCCACTGGAATTGAACCTAAATCGTTTGAAACACAAACCTGAGACTGTACCAAGTGGTGGTGTTCCATGCAAGTATGGGGGAGAGGTCTGTGCTTGCCCTCTGACCCATGCAAGCATGGAAAAGTGAATGTGAATTGATGATGATGATTTGGTCCTTCTGGTTTCACCATCATCATCATCATCATTTAATGTCAGTTTCCCATATTGGCAGGGGTTCTCAACCATTTTTTATCTATAGACCCCTTTGATTACTATTTTATTCTGGCCAGGCCCTATATCCAGTTGTTCAGTTAATGTCTCTTATTAAAAGGGGTGAAGTAGACAGCCCTATGTCCTAATTTGAATTCTCGACTGAATGTGTCCAGCTATCAAGTTTACTGGTTTCCATGAAAGGTCTAAGACAAGAGAGCAAGAGGAAAAGAAAGTCATTACCTCACAGAGGGGGTGGTCCACTTCTGACTGACCAGACATGATGTCAAAAAGATATCCTGTGGCCTGGAATGGAGAAGAAAACACTGTGGTGGTTAGTGAGGAGAGGGAGAGAGAGAGAGAGTGGAGAGTGAAGAGAGAGAGAGAGAGAGAAACAATAGAGTCCGTTTGTCTTAAAAGTTGTAGGAACAGAGATACATACTAACACATATATATCGAGAGAGAGGAGGGGAAGAGAGAAGGGAAGGGTGAGGGAGAAGAGAGAGAAAATAAGGGAAAAAGAGAGAATGGGAGAGAGAGAGAAAAGGGAGAGAGAAGAGGAGAATGAGAAGAAAAGAGAAGGGATGGAGAAGAGAAGGGTGAAAGAGAAGGAGGGAGAGAGAGACGAGAAGGGAGAAAGAGAGAGTGAAGATAGAGTAGGTATGTTATAAAGTAATATTGTTGAAGGAAAGAGAGTGAGACATGAGACGGAACAAGAATATCTTTAAATCTTAAACTGAGGCTGAAGGAGAGAAAGAGAGAGAGAGAGAGAGAGAGAGAGAGAGAGAGTTTGTAGATAAGATAAAAGTAAAGATGTCTTACTTTAAGTCTTAAACTGAGGTTCTCCATCACCCCTAATCCTGTCTCACCAAGTAAAGTAAAATCTGAGCTGAGCTCATCATCCATGTCAAAGTCTCTGGAAGGAAGATAATGGTATTGTGCATCAGTATGGAGCAGTCAAGTGTGTGTGTGTGTGTGTGTGTGTGTGTGTGGTCGGGATGACAAAGGACTGAGATACTTGGTGCCTTGCCGTAACCAAGAAGACCCAGAATTCACAGCAGAAATGTTAAGACCGATCCTTCTGGTTGTGTAAAGCACCCAGCACACTCTGTAGAGTGGTTGGCATTAGGAAGGGAATCCAGCCATAGAAACCATGCCAAATCAGATAGGAGTCTGGTGCAGCTCCCCCAGCTCTGGATGCACCATCCAACCCATGCCAGCATGGACAATGGATGTTAAATGAGGATATACATATATACATACATATATATATATATATATATATATATATACACACACACACACATATTCATATATACAATTTTATATGCTTTATCTTGTTTCAGTCATTAGACTGTGGCCATGCTGGGGCACCACCTTGAAGAACTTTTACTTGAATGAACCAGCCTCCAGTACTTTTTTTTTTAAAAGCCTGGTACTTATTTTATCAATCGCTTTTGCTGAATTTCTATGTTATGGGGATGTAAACACACCAACATCGGTTATACTTGTGTATGGATTTGGTTGACAGAAACTGAAAGAAGCCCATTGTGTGTGTGTGTGTGTGTGTGTGTGTGTGTTGCAAAGAGGACCTCCACACGTGTGTGTTTGTGTTTGTCTCCCCTACCACTTACAACCATTGTCGGCTTGTTTGTTTGACTAAACCCTTCAATGTGGTGCCCCAGCATGGCCGCAGTCCAGTGAGTGAAATATGTAAAAGATAAAAGACACAAGAACATTGTAAAACATAAAGATGCGATTGATTAGTCTGGGAAATTATATTTTAATTAACATCTCATCTCAGTTACTTGGATCTTTAAGCCTCTCCTCATCTCGGTTCCACACAAACAAGAAATGTTAGACTTACCCTTGAGGCCCGATATATCGCCGGACAGTGTAAGGCTGAGGGGTGAAATCCATATCCTGAGAAGTTGAAAAAAATAAACAGAAACATTAAGATTAACAGAAACAAACACATGAATGAATATGCATATCATCATCATAATTTTACACCTGTATTCCATGTTGGAAATGGGTTGCATATTTCAACAGGATCTAAAAGGCCAGAGAACCATGTCCTTAGTATCTTTTTACAGCTGCATGCTTTTCCTAACACCAACTACTTTACAGATTGAGCTGGGAATATTTTTTGCCATGATGGGCAGTGAGCTGGCAGAATTGTTAGCACACCGGGTGAAATACCTAGCGGTATTTCGCCTGCTGTTACGTCCTGAGTTCAAATTCTGCCGAGATCAACTTTGCCTTTCATCCTTTCGGGGTCGATTAAACAAGTACCAGTTATGCACTGGGTCGGTGTAATCAACTTAATCCTAGGAAGGGCATCCAGCTGTAGAAAACCATGCCAAATCAGACTGGAGTCTAGTGCAGCCTTCCAACTTACCAGCCCCAGTCAAACCATCAAACCCATGCCAGCATGGACAATGGATGTTAAATGATGATGATGATATA
>NC_069002.1:3522210-3522976 GCF_001194135.2 Octopus bimaculoides | reverse complement strand
AAAAAAAAAAATATATATATATATATATATACACATACATACATAAATGTGAGTGTGTATATCTATATATATACACATACACAGACATCTCAAAAGTAAATAGACACACCTCCCATATTTTATCGGTGCAGACTCTTCCTGGTGCTTCCAACTTGTTCACGTTATCATGCACACATAAAAAACAAAAAAATAGTTAAAATATCTTCTTAGTATATAATGGTGGCAAGTTTTACATCATTTGAAAAGCCATTAGTTGAACTATTAGTCCTCTTGCATTCTGGTGGGTATCGGAGCATTTGAGTGACATTAGACCCCAACAAACACCCATAAATTAAATGTATTTATCTGGGCCACGATTATGGCCTCTTAACCTGTGCCAGACGGCCCCGATCGTGGCTAGTCGCGCTTTATGTGTTAATCATAGGTCTAATGAAACAAGGCTTAACTGGGAAGAAGTAACAGATAATAAAAACAAAATGCAGAAAGACTATGAAACCAACAGGTAGATGAGGTGTGAAACAGGAAGTTTCGAGATTTAATTTCTTTACCTGTTAACTCCTTCCAAGACTTCTGCTCCATAACATTGAATGAATAGTCGAGCTTGAGTGCTTGGTGACATCTTTGGCATACGAAGTTCACAGGTGTCTTGGAGCTTTTTGTTGGGTCTATCCTCGGTGAAGCCATCCTTTGACTAATTTCCGTTACGCATATAAAATATATATAGATCTATATATATATATATATATATATATATATATATATATAT
>NC_069002.1:3517522-3521405 GCF_001194135.2 Octopus bimaculoides | reverse complement strand
AAATGTCTTCTACTATAGCCACTGGCCAATACTCATACATACATGTGAGATTTTTACTCCACCAACGCTTGACAACCAGTGTTAGTTTGATTACATCCCCGTAACTTAGCGGTGTGTTAAACGCGAGCCGATAGAATAAGTACCAGACTTTAAAAAAATAAGTCCTGGTGTCGATTTTTTCGACTAAGCTTTTCAAGGCGATGCCCCAGCATGGCCGCAGCCCAGTGACCGAAACAAGTAAAAAAAAAAAAAAGATGCGCCTTTCCGTCGCCATCTTCCAGGACAGCACCTTTTCCATTTTATCTGTTGGAGCCATGAGAAGTGTTCCTATATTGTGAGAGGCAAGATTTGTTTTCAAAATTTAAGTGTATCTCATTAAAAAGCAAAACAGAAACCAGCTAAAATCTTGAAATCTCATTATCTTGCAATCTCCATCGATTGAAGGAGAAACGTGAATTAGATAAGTGCTGGTTGTGGATTAAAGGAAACATATATTTATTGGATCGTTGCTCTCTGAAAGCGAGGAGCTCTACCGGCGAAAGCTCAGCCATGAATACATCTAGACTATTGCCCAACTAACTGACTCTTCTCTTCAAATCTACAAATACTTGAAGCTCACCAACAATTAATGATATTCTCGTTATCACCATCAAGGTCCTTTAACTCTTTAGTGTTTCAACAGGCCACATCGGGCCCAAAGAGTCAACCTTGTGTTACGTTCAAGCCTGCCAGATCTGATCTCTCACACATACATACATACATACATACATACATTCGGCCGCAGAAACCCGCGATATACTGAGGAGTCCGCGACGTATATTTACATATATTGGCCAGAAAAATCCGCGATGTACTGAGTGAACCGCGATAGTGTGAACCACGACATGGCGAGGGATTACTGTATCTATGTATATATGTGTGTATGTATGTGTGTGTGTCTGTATGTATGTGTGTCTGTGCGTGCGTGTGTGCGTTCGTGTGTATGTGTGTGTGTATGTTTGCATGTATATATGCATGCATGTATGTATGTGTGTATGCATGTGTGTATGCATGCGTGTATGTATGTGTGTATGTATGTGTGTATGTATGTGTGTGTGTGTGTCTGTGTGCATGTGTGTCTGTGCGTGCGTGCGTGCGTGCGTGTGTGTGTGTGAATATATGCCTTGAAACTTACAAAGAATATTAACAATATGGCTGTGAGTAAGTAGTCCCCTGGGAGACAAAACATCACCCATTTCCAGAGACTTCGTCATTACTTTACGAAAATTTCATTTCCTTGATTTTTATCGAAGTTATTTTTGTCTTCCTCGTTGTTTTAGATTTTACAAATTCCCGACGGGGAAGATTTTGTTTATTGACTTCGTGGATAACCTCAGTTTATGGAGGCTTTTTCTTTTTTTCTTTTTACTACATAACAACAAAGTTTAACATCAAGATGCATCGGAGAAATAAAATGAAGAAGAACATTAATTGCTTTTTTGAAATGGCCATTTATTAATATAATTATTATGTTTTCCATAAGAAGACAACTAAAGCGGCGTGCTGGCTGAATCGTTAGCACGCCGGACGAAATGCTTAGCGGTATTTCATCTGTCTTTGCTTTCTGAGTTCAAATTCCGCCGAGTCGATCTTTGTCTTTCATCCTTTCGTGGTCGATAAATTATGTACCAGTTGCGTACTGGGGTCGATTTAATCGACTGATCCCCTCCCCCAAAATTTCGGGTCTTGTACTTAGAGTAGAAAAAAATATACAAGACGACTTTAAGGTGGTGAGCTGGTAGAATCGTTAGCACGCCGGACGAAATGCTAAGCGGCATTTCGTCCGTGCTTACGTTCTGAGTTCAAATTCCGCTGAGCACTGGGGTTGATGTACCCCCACTCTGTGTCAAAATTTCAAATTATTATAGAAGACAACTCCATCGTGTTGCTTGAGTGTACACAGCTTGTTTGTCGTTATGGGAAACAAATTGTGTTTAGTTCTATAGTCCATTGTGTATGTCATTTTCAACTGTGTGACTAATTGAGAATGGTTGAGTAAGAGAGTCCGAGTAGATAGAAACAGTAAGGCTTCTTGTATCGTGTGTGACAAGCCATTTTTGAATTGAAGATGATAGACGAGCTCTTGGTAGGTGCCGAGTTATCAAAGAGAGTGGGCTTATTTACTGTTGCGTTCTTAAATTCTTCAAAACTAAATTAGATCTCGTTAAACTAAGAGTTTCTCGTCTCTAATCATATTTGATCGATGAATGCTTCGAGAAAGATCAAGAGGTTAGCTTATTCTCTTAAATTTTCTAGTGCAACAAGTGAAAACAATAGACCAAGGACTTATATGAAACTGTGGATTCAATTTGGAGTCCTGGCTTAGGTATTTGGTAGCTGTTCGCTACAACTACTATATTACATATAAGAGACCCTGCAGTATGTGTGTCTGCTATGCCGTATGTGCCCTTCAGGCGTATGTCTGATTGTTATTTTAAACGAAGCACTGTACCAATATCTCTTGTGTGGCTTTCCCTGAAGTATTTCTGACACTCTAAATGTAGCGGCTCTTTGTACAGATAACATTATATAGGAGTATTGCAATAACATCTAGCCCCACACACTCAAAAAAGAAGAGGGAATCAAAGAAAGAAAAGGTTCAAGAAAGAGAAAGACAGAGTTTTTAGCGTCACAGAAATAAAAAGGAGAGGAAGAGGATATTTCCTAATGTAGGGGATAAGTGGTAACAAATTAAAAACTCTATAACTCCTAAACTACTTAAATATGAAAGTTGAAATTTGAGATGTACTTCTTCTGCATTACATTAAGTCAGCACACTAAGTTTAGTAAAAACTTGAGCAGGCGTTATGAGCCCCACTAAAATTTTGCGTGATTTGGGTAAAAAATGGTGTTAGATTTCTTCAGTTGGGGGGTGTCGTTTTTATTAAGAAAAACAACTTAAAATAAAAGTTATTTTCCCTAACTTATATGAAATTGTTCATCGACTTTTGATGCAGGAAATTGTTTACTTCCCAAAAAATCAAAAGGGCATAACTCCTATATATATCATTGAAGTATAGGTTCTCCACCTGGACGGACTCCGGTCCGTCGCAGGTGAGCTGCTAGATGCAGGAGGAGAGAGTGAAAGAAAGTCGTAGCGAAAGAGTCAGCAGAAGTTCGCCATTCCCTTCTGCCGGAGCTACATGGAGCTTAGGTGTCTCGCTCATAAACACGCACATCATCCGGTCCGAGATTCGAACCCGCGATCCCTCGACCACGAGTTTGCTGCTCTAACCATCCGGCCACACACACACAATTATTTGCAACGATTTTAGGAAAGATCTTTTATGATGGTATTAAAATACCCTATGCCTGAAAAACAAACAAACAAACACTGGATGACAGTGGATAGAACGGAAGTAAACGAAGGCGTGCTTCTTGACGTCTGATATACAACAAAGAGAACGAGTAAATTGTAAAAATATTTTTTATTGCATAGAAAATGTTCGAGATTATAAAAGTTAATATGGAAAGCAATAAGAACCACTCGTGTTTAATCTTTAAGCATGCTGAATGGTTGGCTACAAGATCTCGTTTCTCTAGTAGTCTCGGTTTCCAAACTGGTAGTACGATCTTACCAGATGAGCTGAAGAAGAACAACAACAATAATTATAAAAATATTATTATTATTATTATTATTATTATTATTATTATTATTATTATTATTGTCTCGGTTTCCAAGATGAGCTGAAAAACAACAACAATAATTATAAACATATTATTATTATTATTATTATTATTATTATTATTATTATTATTATTATTATTATATGTACGACGGGATTTTTTCAGTTTCTGTTTACCAAATCCACTTACAAGGCTTTTTAGAAGACAATTGCTTCCA
>NC_069002.1:3514639-3516927 GCF_001194135.2 Octopus bimaculoides | reverse complement strand
AGAGAGAGAGAGAGAGAGAGAGAGAGAGAGAGAGAGAGAAGTTTTAAAGAAGAAATGAAATAATACATACAGCGCTTCTCTAGAATTGTGTAAACGGTTTCCATGCCAGCGGTGATATGGTCGTTGACGTGACAGTGTAAGAACCAAGTACCAGGGTTGGTGGCCAAGAATTCAACCTGGCGTGTGGTGCTAGGTGAGATTGTTATGACGTCACTCCTCTGACGCATTCCGGCGCTGTTGATGAACGTCTGGCCGTGGAGATGAACCGTGTGGACGTCTTTCTCGCTTCCATACGACATCAAATGCCAGGCAACTTTATCACCAACATTAATTAAGAGACCTTCATTGTTGCCGTAGATTTGGCCGTTAATCGAGTGAAATAAATTACCTATTTGGAAGATACGAGAAATTAATGTTAAATACTGTTTGTTTGAAATAATCGTTATTATCTAACCCCTGCTTTATATTCTTATCTTCAGAAAATTATGGAGGGGTTTTATATATTTTTTTAAGGATCTCATTAAGCTAGACAGTTTAATGCCTAGTCCTGTTGCTTTAACAAATTACGGGTTTATTTTTATACTAAGATAACCATCGCTTAATATATTTTTAGGTTTCAACAAAGTTCCCTGCTACAGCAAGACACCGGCTGAGATTTGAACTATGACACTCAGGTTTTCCCAGTATATTCATATATGGTATTAACACTTACGCAAAAATGGCTCGACTAATTAGCAGTTATTATGGTGAAAAACTCGCAAATATCAAAGAAAGTATGCGAGTTTTCCCTGCTAAACAGTTTGGCTGAAGATTCTCGAAGGATGGTTTACAGCTATAAAAGCCTTTCGAATTAAACCTAACCAGAGAGCCACTAAGGGTTGCTTGTCTCTGAGAGTTGTTCTTTCTGCTTACCTTTTCTATTTCTTAAGTAACATACTTATGTCGTAAGCTACCATTTTAAGTTGTAATATCGAGTAAGAAAAGTTAATTATATGTTGATTTATATTGTTTGCACTACTTGCATAATGATATCTAGCAAGTTATATACGTACAGAAGATTCCTAACCATTACGCTCGCTAAACGTTGTTCCATCAATTTGTTCGATATACATTTGTTAATATAACGATGAAGGTTAACAAAAATATTTGAAAACTCAATTAGACTTTAGTGTGGTCATCATAGTCTACACACACAATCTTCCTCCCATTATGAACAACCTAAGAAAAATATGACTAACAACAACATTCCCATTGCACAGACATGACATTCATCCATCCATCCATCCATCCATCCATCCATCCATCCATCCATCTATCTATCTATCTATCTATCTGTCTGTCTGTCTATCTGTATATTTATCTGCATACGCGTGCATGCACGCACGCACACACACACACACACACACACACACACACACACACACACACACACACACACGCACGCACGCACGCACGCACGCATGCACACACATACTGCATGTGTCATATAAGACAATATTACTTCACTTACTTTCATCGAAGTCCTCGTCACCACTTATCTTCTTTCTATCCGGAGCATAATAGTTGATGTTGTCTTGGAAATACCAACTTTGTCCCTCGTCTAAAACCCAAAACAAGAACACAAATTCTTTATCCACGTCCTTTCTTTTCTCGTTATTATTCAAAGTACCCTTTCGACAAATAATTATCGGACCAATCAATCCACTGTAGACATCTTTAATTGGGTCCACAGCCGAAATGTAATGCCATGAAATACAATTGGGATCTTTAGCACCTGGTCCAGAACTTGCTGGAACTCTCCAAGTATATTTAAAAGTACTGTTGGGCATTACCTGAGAAGCAGCAGTTGAATTACTTGCATTATAAAATTCTCCATCTTCATCGTTCTGGAAATATAACCCATGGGGAAGCATAGAATATGGTCTGGACGCCTTGTTCTTGAAATAAACCTCAATAGTTTCTCCGACTTCAGCTCTTATTATTGGCCCCATTACTCCAAGATGTATATTGCTGCTGTCTCTCGCTACTCTTTGGTCGAATTTCTCGTCTGTATATTCGCGAAACAGAGCTTTCTTGTATACGGAACCAATGAAGTATTGGTTATGACGGATATAAATGTTGCCATCCCTGAGAAAATACAAAACATTATATACTGGTTGAGTACTCCGATGTTGTCAGGCGATTTTCACAATAGAATGCCATGGCAGACTTTCTGAGTATCACATTCATATAGATTTTTCTTCATTTTGACGGGGATTTTTCAAATTTTTTCCACTACACCTTTGCAA
>NC_069002.1:3513538-3514458 GCF_001194135.2 Octopus bimaculoides | reverse complement strand
AATGTTTGAAGATTTATGAATCCACATTCCCCACTTCCGGACCGATTTCTTTTTTTTAGATTTGTTTTTCTATACGTATTTAAAAAACAATGGGAAATGCTTTTTTCGATTAAAAAAAAAAAAAATTGAAAATTTATGAATTTTTCACTCCCCCTCTCCTTCAGTTGAACTGAATCTGGAACCATGTGAAATCAATGTTATAGATCTAGAACTCTTGAATTATTTTCCGGTAAGCAAATTTGACAACTGAACTAATAACTGTTTAGGCAATGCTTGTGTGCATGCGTAAAAGTAAGAATACTCCGAGGTATATAAAAATTTCTCTCAGTCACCAAATATACCTGGAGAAACTGGTTGAAAATTTTCCGCTTTGATTAACTAATCTATGTGTACACGAGTAATATCTCGTCTTCAACTAATTCACACAAACATATACACATACACATGACAGTACTTACTCATCTTCATTATTCAAGTCGTTACCAGTGACTATACTTCTCTTTTTCGGGGCATGATCCCACCTTATTTCTTCTGCTGCGATAAAATAACGACGAATATTCGTTTTGCGAGTGAAGCTTGGAGCATTATTACATTTTTTAACGTTGTAAAATGCCCTCATGCCTTCTTTGAAGTGAATCGTAGTTCGACATTCAAGGAGCCAGCGGCCTGAAATGATAAATAAAGAAGAAAGACGCAGGAACTGATCAGAAACAACAATAACAATAGCAACAATTCATAACAGACTTGATTATGCTGTAATGAGTAGAAAAAATTTGACAATTCAGTAAGTCCACAACTTACTGAATAAGGCATTATATTTTCTAAAGAATTCAGAGGCTGCACTGAAAGTTATGACGTTCCATATACGAATACGTCTATGTAAACAATGCAATCGACCCCTCCACCTCATCCACCCCTCC
>NC_069002.1:3507663-3512533 GCF_001194135.2 Octopus bimaculoides | reverse complement strand
TATAGCCTCGGGCCGACCACTCGTGGGTGGATTTGGTAGATGGAAACTGAAAGAAGCCCGTCGTATATATGTATATACGTGTTTGTGTGTGTGTGTGTGTGTGTGTGTGTGTGTGTGTGTGTGTGTGTGTGTGAGTATGTATGTACAAACAGACACACGCGCACACACATACACTTTGGATCAATTCAAATATGTTTGGGGCATATTTGACCTGTAAAAAGGTTATTCCATTACGTCTGCCGTGACAAAATATTCCCGCTTTACGCAAAAGGGTATTAAAAACACCAAAGTGTTTCCAAAGCGGCCTCTGTGATCTGGTAGATGCATTTTCATTTCTGTTTTCTCTCTTCAGTCGAAGGTTCAAAGTAGGACAACTCTGAACTGACATGAAGTTTTCAAAGGTATACATGCATTTTGAAATAATATGTTAAAATAAATACTTACATATGGATTGATAAATTTACTGATACGCTTGCAAATAAGTAATGGACCAATAAGACCCGAGTTTAAGTCTCTCACGTGATTCACCGAAGATTGATAAAGAAACACTTTACACATAGGATCTGAATCACTGAGTCTAGGGACGGAAAATTCATAGGTCATCGTTTTCCCAGGTTCAACGATTTTGCCAGTTATTATTTTGCCTATAAATTAAGAAAAAAATTGGATTATTATAATTAATATGCGAATTCTTGTATGATTTTTTTTTGAAATGTTTAAATGGGACAAGGAAGGGAGAGAGAGGGACAAATTATATATATTATATATAAGATAGTTGATGGTAAGTCAGAAAATAATGCATTCTTTTATTTGCATTACTTTTTTTGTCTCATCCTCGTATATATATTCGTTCGTTGGCACTCGGTCGCTTACGACGTCGAGGGTTCCAGTCGATCCGATCAACGGAACAGCTTGCTCGTGAAATTAACGTGCAAGTGGCTGATCACTCCACAGACACGTGTACCCTTAACGTAGTTCTCGGGGATATTCAGCGTGACACAGTGTGACAAGGCTGGCCCTTTGAAATACAGGTACAACAGAAACAGGAAGAAAGAGTGGGAGAAAGTTGTGATGGAAAAGTACATCAGGGTTCGCCACCATCCCCTGCCGGAGCCTCGTTGAGCTTTAGGTGTTTTCGCTCAATAAACACTCACAACGCCCGGTCTGGGAATCGAAACCGCGATCCTATGACCGCGAGTCCGCTGCCCTAACCACTGGGCCATTGCGCCTCCACTAGAGAAGGAAATAATAAAGTACTTACTGTTGTTGTATACGGCACCCTCGTTGGATTTCGTATATGTTACACCATGGGGTAAGAAAGAGAAAGGTCGAAGGGTGGCGGAGTTCTTTAAGGCCACGACAACATTGTCACCTTCAAAAACACGAATCACTGGTCCTAACAAACCCATGTTATCGGGAGTTTTGATTTTCGTGGTGAAAGATGAGTCTTTATACTGGAAAAAGCTAGCCTTCTTGTAACGTCGACCAATTCTATGAGGTCCACTTGTAAACACCCCTTCAGTATTCGGACTATTTTAGAAACAAAATATGAAAAAAAAAAAAAAGAATGCAGTCAAGTACTCAAATCAAGATTTTAAATAAATCTTCAATGCTACGAAAATCTTAAAACAAATGTGTTGGATTTACTCTTTTAGATTGGAGAATCAATTAATAGTTTAGAAATGTATTCTGTTCATCTTACATAACGTGGATATACTTTGTAAAGCCACAAAACTGCAGTATTTGTCTTGAGAAAGCTTCTCGTGTAGAAGAATAGTGCTAAAAAACACAAAAGTGTTGCAGCAGCAACCAATAATGAATTGTAACAGCTTAGAGTGCTGCTTATCAGTTTAGACAGTAATTTCACTGATTAAATCAGGCTTATTTGTGTTGACCGTGGCTTGTTAATTTAAAGTATCATTTGTTTACGGTCAGTTTACGCTCAGTGGCGTGTCAAGATAAGATTTTGACATATTGTATCCGAGTGTGAACTATCGAACTAAAGTGTGATTTATCAGAATCCAATGTTACCTATCGGATCAGAGTTTGATATAGCAAATTTGAGTGTGGCCTGTTAGTTAAGTCTTACCTTTCCAATTAGCATGTGATATAAAAAATGAGTGTAATATTGATTTCAAATTTTGGCACAAGGCCAGCAATTTCACGGGGAGGGGATGGGTCAATTACATCGACCCCGACTGATACTTATTTTTATCGAACCCTAAAGAATGAAAGACAAAGTTAACCTCTGCGGAATTTGAACCAAGAACATAAAGACGGACGAAATGCCGCTTAGCATTTTGTCCGGCGTGCTAACAATTCTGCTCGCTCGCCGCCCGAAAGCTGACCAATCAAAATATATTATGACATACGAAATTGGTGTATGGACGACTAAATTAGAGTGTGACCTAATGATTTAAAGATCGACTAACTACATTTGGCTAAGCTTTTCAGGAAAACTCTGGTACGTTAGAGCATCGAACAAAATAATATCTTGCTGTATCGTTTCCGGCTCTAGCTGTTCTCGGTTCAAATCCAGCCGAGGTCAGCATTAATTTATAAGTGCATGTGGGGCTGTGTTGCAAGGAGTTTGCTTCTCAGCTACATCGATCCGGGTTGAATGCCAAAGGCCCCTACCTATATCAGGCTCCTTGCCCACGTTTTTCATTATAGTGAGAGGCGGGTATTGTAATGGACAGATCTGTTTGGAATATCTTTTATCTTTTCTTCTTTTATTTGTTTCAATCAATGGACTGCGGCCATGTTGGGGCACCGCCCCGAAGGTTTTCTTTTTGTTAAACGAATCTGGTTCAACCCCACTTTCTTTCTCCTTCTATTTCTATCTTCCCTCTTTCACACTTTTCCCCGAAAACCAACTAAACCTTTCTGCGTTTGCTCGATCCACTAAATATAGCTGTTAAATCTCCCTCAAAACACACATTTACTGTCTTCAAAAAGAAAAGAAAAACACATTGGTAATGTAATCTTAGGTGCATTATGCTAAGAAACCCCTTCCATATGCGATATAAACCTTTACTCTTGATATCAGAGATGATGTGAGAATACACACTTACTCGTCTGACAAATTAGCTCCGGTCAAATTGTTCTTTCCACTTGGTGCATAATCCCAAAGACGTTCTTCTATGGACAAATAATAGTATTCAATTTTATTGTTCGTCGAAAACCGCCAGTTTTCATCGTAAGTTCCTTGAGATTTCACGTCCAAAAATGCAAGCGCTCCATCTAAGAGATAGAAAGATAGACTTTATTTGATGAAATATTGATTTCAAATTTGTGCACAAGGCCAGCAATTTCGGGGAAATTGGGGTAAGGTAAATTGATTACATCAACCTCAGTGGATGGAACAGAATAATTCGGACGAAACTTACCAGTATAGTGTTCTGACACAGCACAACTAATAAGCCATCTTCCCTGATTCATTGGCTTCATCGTGGCCGATTTAAACGATGCCTGCATGGCTTCAATCGTACCGAACCTGAAAATAAAAAAAGTGAAATAAAGAATAAACTGTTCGGTAAAATTTCATTACGATTCAACGAATGATTGCTTAATGAATAGCGTTTACAAAAGTATTTTTAAGTCGATTCAACGCGGGAGACACAACGAAGTTGTCCGTCCTGTTCGATCTTTTACTTGTTTTAGTCGTTGGGCTGCGGTCATGCTGGGGCACTGCCTTGAAGGCTTTAGTCGAACAAAACGACATCACTACTTAATTTTTTGACGTCTGGTACTTAATCTGTCTGTCGCTTTTACCGAAACAATAATGCAAACAAACCAGCACCGCTTGCCAAACTGTGAGGGGATAAACAGAAAAGGACACACGTACGTACGTGCATAATACATACATACATACATACATACATTTCAGGCACATACATTTCAGGAGAAGCGGTGTTAGTAGAATACGCCGACCCCCAGTGCTCAAATGGTACTTATTTCATCGACCCCAAAAGAATGAAAGGCAAAGTCGACCTCAATGGAATTTGAACTCAGAACGTAGTGGCAGACAAAATACCGAAAAAATTTCACCCAGCGTGCTAATGATTTTGCCAGCTCACCGCTTTAATAATAATAATAATAATAATAATAATAATAATAATAATAATAATAATAATAATAATAATAATAATAATAATAATAATAATAATAATAATAATAATAATAATAATAATAATATCCTAGACTTACACATGTCCATGTACTCTCATGACTTGCCCAGCAAACTGAATACCGTGTATGCCTGCTTCGTTTCCCATGCCCATTACATACCAGATGACCTCCTCGTTTGCATTTACAACAAATGGCGGACCATTGCCATAAACGTAACCATTAAACGTTCTCATTAGGTTGCTGTCCATGTATTCTTCATCTTCTTCTGCCGCTAACTTCTCGCACAAGTTCGGATCACCGCATTTCTTCTTGTTCTGATCGCTGTAGAAGCTCGCGTTCTCGTCATAAGTTTTGGCAAGTAGAATAAACTCCTTTTTGTTGTCAATACGGCTGCCATCGGTTCGCAATGTACCTGTGTTGGTGTTAGGTGGTGACGATCAATATTGACGTTTGACGGTGACAGTCCATGGTGACGGTCAATGTTGATTTTTGAACGGTGACAGTTAGTGATGACGGACGATGTTTGAGGTTGGTGGTGACGGTCAATATTGACGTTTGTTTGTGACGGTCCATGACGTAGTAGATGTTGATTATTGAACGGTGACAGTCAGTGATGACAGTTGATATTTGACGTTGGTGGTGATGGTTAACGTTAATGTATGTCGACGTTAAATGGTGTTGTCGGACGAGTGTGACGATCGTTTGTAACGGTCAATGTAGGCGTTTGATGGTTATGGTT
>NC_069002.1:3506965-3507389 GCF_001194135.2 Octopus bimaculoides | reverse complement strand
AACCAATATAGAAATATTATTATTATTATTATTATTATTAATAATAATAATAATAATAATAATAATAATAATAATAATAATAATAATAATAATAATGATAATCGATTTAATCACCTCGTTTACATGTAATGAGCGGACCAATGAGACCCGAGTTTGTGTCGACTGGCGTGTTGATATGTGAGTGATAGACCCATGAGATGCAGGCCGAATCTCCTGTAGGTGGTGCAAATTCGCTTGTGATGTTCCACGTATACTTGTAGCTCTCTCCCGGTTGCACATGTTCGTCCTTTTTCAAAGGCCCAAATGTATTATCCGAATATAACGCACCTGCGGAAAAAGTAATATCAGTGGTAAGTCAGACGCAATTGTTTCCGACCAATTATTTTCGACCAATTATTTTCTAACAATTATTTTCGACCAATTA
>NC_069002.1:3506181-3506865 GCF_001194135.2 Octopus bimaculoides | reverse complement strand
TAAATTGGAAACAAATATAAAAAATGGTAAGTAGTCTAACCTTCGTTTCCTTTTGTGTATCTCACACCGTGAGGGTGGACAGAGAATTCGTGAGTAGCCATATTTCGGAAATGTATGATGATCGTGTCTCCGACTTCTGCTCGTATAACTGGTCCGAGCAATCCCATCCATTTCTCTTTTGGTTTGATCTTGTTGAAATGGCCATCAGTGAATTGTTCGTAAATGACTTTCTTGTATTTTCTTCCGATCCGGTTGAGTGAATTGACCAAAAACTTGTCACTAGAGGGGGGATAAAAAAAATGAACAAAAATGAATGAATAATTCATTGAACGAAAGAAAACATGAACGAAAAGAAAGAAATAAGAAGAACCAGGAAAGACTCGAGAATAGATAAATTGTCACATGAAAAAATGTGGAGGCGCAATGGCCCAGTGGTTAGGGCAGCGGACTCGCGGTTTCAATTCCCATAGGATCGCGGTTTCGATTCCCAGACCGGGCGTTCTGAGTGTTTATTGAGCGAAAACACCTAAAGCTCCGCGAGGCTCCGGCAGGGGATGGTGGCGAACCCTGCTGTACTCTTTCACCACAACTTTCTCTCACTCTTCTTTCCTGTTTCTGTTGTGCCTGTAATTCAAAGGGCCAGCCTTGTCACACTGTGTCACGCTGAATCTCCCCGAGAACTAC
>NC_069002.1:3504128-3505320 GCF_001194135.2 Octopus bimaculoides | reverse complement strand
AGTCGATTAGATTGACTCCATTATGCAACTAGTACTTAATTTATCGACCCCCGAGAGGATGAAAGGCAAAATCGACCTCGGCGGAATTTGAACTCAGAACATAAAGACAGACGAAATACCGCTCAGCATAAACGCCCGGCGCGCTAACGATTCTGCCAGCTCGCCGCCTGGTGTCGGTCAAGTATTAAACTAGAACGGCATCTACACCGTTGCTGTCACTTCTACTACCACTCACCCCACCCACCACCAAAACAACAACAACCAGTACTACGCATACACCAACAATAACAACAGCAATACTAATGAGAGTGAAAGCGCGTAGTTAAGTGGTTAGGGTATTTCGGCTTGCGATCGAAACGTCACGAGTTCGATTCCTGGTGGCGCGTCGTGTCCTTGAGCAAGACGTTTTACTTCACGTTGCTACAGTGCACTCAGCTGGCAAAAATGAATTGTACCTGTAATTCAAAAGGGGCCAGCCTTATCGCATTATGTGTCACGCTTGATCTCTCTGAGAACTGAGTTAAGGGTAATCGTGTCTGTGGAGTACTCAGCCACCTGCACGTTAGTTTCAATAGCAGGCTGTTCCGTTGATCGGATAAACTGGAACCCCCGTCGTCGTAAGCGACGGAGTGCCAGTCAGTGATGACGGAGTGCCAGTCAGTGATGGCAACATCACCACCCACACCACCATTCTCAAGAACAATGATAAAGACAACAACAGCAGCAGCAGCAGCAGCAGCAGCAGTAGCAGTAGCAGCAACAACAACAATCTTCTCTACAATAAGCCCGAGATTTGGGGGCTGGGAGCTTGTCTACTGCATCGACCCGAGTACTCCAACGGTGCTTATTTCATTGACCTTCGAAAGGATGAAAGGCGAAATCGGCCCCAGCGGCATTTGAACTCAAAACGTGAAGACGGACGAAATGCCGCTAAGCATCTTACGCGGCGTGCTAGCGCTTCTACCAGCTCGCCGCCTTAACATCGACCCCGAAAGGATGAAAGGCAAAGCCGACCTCGGCGGAATTTGAACTCAGAACGTAGCGACAGACGAAAATTATTAATAACGATGATGATGATGATAATAATAATAATAATAATAATAATAATAATAATAATAATAATAATAATAATGATAAGGAAGTGCAAAAAATCGTGCTAACTGGAACGACTCATGTACTGAGAAGAGCATTA
>NC_069002.1:3499515-3503524 GCF_001194135.2 Octopus bimaculoides | reverse complement strand
TATATATATATATATATATTTACCTTTCGTTTGATGCAAACACTTGATCTCTGCCAGAGGGAGCATAATCCCAAGGTTCTTCGATGGCCGCTATAAAATATTCACGAATAGGAGGGGCTGGTCGATTCCAGTGCCATCTCCCAGCACTGCAAGGGGACAGGACGGACAAAATCAGCAACGGCAAAGCGAAAGGGGCCAGCCGAAAACCGAACGCGGGCATGTTTGCTTTCACTGTCTCCCTGTCTGTCTGTCTGTCTGTCAGCTTGTCAGTCGCTCCGTCCGATTTTCGAGTGTTATGACGATTCCGGTTTTGGTTTCTGGTTTATATAGCCACACAACCGGACACAATGGACGGTGTTAACTGGTGTGTGTGTGTGTGTGTGTGTAATTTTGTTTGCGTTTCAATCATTTCAGTGTTATTTTCGATGTTATTTCGCTGTTGTCATTGTGAAAGTAGTGGTAGTTGTAGTAGTAAAAATAACTTGAGTGATAATACTAATAGTAGTAGTAGTAGTAGTAGTAGTAGTAGTAGTAGTAGTAGTAGTGGCAGTGATAGTCGTGGTAGAAGTACAAACAGAAACGAAAATATATTAGCAATAATAGTAGTAATGACAAAATTAAGATAATAATAATAATAATTATTATTTATATTATTGTTTGTTGAAAGGTGGGTGGCTTTGTCTTTCATCCTTTCGGGGTCGATAAATTAAGTACCAGTTGCATACTGGTGTTGATGTGAGCGATTGTCCCCCTCCCCACAAAAATCCAGGCCTTGCGCCTATAGTAGAAAAGATTATTATTATTGTTATTATTATTATTATTATTATTATTATTATTAGTAGTAGTAGTAGTAGTAGTAGTAGTAGTAGTAGTAGTAGTAGCAAGGAAATCAGTGGTTGTGGCTGGAGTAGCGGTAGTATTTTTTGTGCATTTTGGTTCCGTTTCAATTTCTTTTCTTTCCTTCCGTCTACATCCCCTACTTTCCTTCCTTTTCTGTTCTCATTCCTCTTTGGTCCCCTATTCCCGTGTTCCGATACCCACCCCCTATCTAATCCTGTCTAATCTCGTATAACGACTTCTCTAAATCGCACCCAACGCCGTCCCTATCCTGTTTGCACCTTCAACACAAATTCGATTGTTTGTTATTTGAGGAAAACAAAATGGAGGAAAACCAGCTAAACAAAACAAAACAAAAAAAAATCAACTCTAAGTAAATAAACGACAATGTATCATCACCACCAACCCCTTCCACCACCGTCACCACTATCATCATCATCATTACCATCACCACTACTTGCACCACCACCACCACTGTCAACAGTATTCTAATATTCACAAATGATAAAGGCGGTGTGCTAACAAAATCGTTATGTCTAGTAGCATTTCGTTCGTCTTTGTGTTCTGAGTTCAAATGCTGCCGAAGTTGACTTTGCTTTTCACCCTTTTGGGGTCGATATAATAAGTACCAGTTGAGCACTGGAGTCGATATAATCGGCTTACCCACTTCTCCCGAGATTGCCAGCCTTGAGCCAAAATGTGAAACCAATATTCACAAACACAGTGGAAAGAAAGGTATGATAAAACTCCACAACTTGTTCTAGGTGGAAAATGAGCGTCGCAAACGACAATTCCTCCTTGCTCGACGAGTTAACACACTGAAGGGAAAGGAAGGTGATACACTGTGTTGGGTATTTCGATTTGTACTCGAAGAAACAGTTGGAGGAGGTTCTGGCCGATGTGTAGCAAGGTGTGCGCTTCATCAACGAGAACTGGGAATATGGAAGCTCGTACCTTGGTAATTAAATTAAAGACATCAGTTCTACCCTCCGTAAAACCAGTGGTGCAACTATTCTATCACGTCCACTATTTGCTAAAGGATAAGAAAATACAGTCGATAATATTTGAACATGTTATCTGTATTGATCACCACATAATGGCGTTTGGGTGTGTATGAACGTATTATACATACATGTATGGCGTTGTGTGTATACACTAAAATATACCTGTTTGGTATAGATATTAGTTAGATACATAAAGTCATACATACATACAGTCATAATACGTATATGCATGCGTACATGAATACATTCATACATACATACATACATACATAGATGCATACATATATTATGGTTCATTTTTTTTTTCTTTAATTTTGACTTTCTTTTGTTTCGGTCCTTTTTTCCTCCATTCTTGCCCTTCCTGGCACTTAACCCTTATTTCTTTCTCCAAATAAAGGATAACATATTTCACATGTCTTCGGAACAGGATGGTGTTTACGCGAGGAAATATGCAAACGCGCGCGCGCGCACTCACTCACTCACACAGACATACACACACATGCGTATGTACGAATGTCTGTGTCTATATGTATATATATATATATATATATATATATATATATATATATATATATATATATACACATATATATATACATACAGGGTTGGCCAAAAGTCATCTGAAAGTAAATCAAAACGTATGTAATTCCAAGATTAAAAGAAAATTATTTTATATGAGACTTCGCTAATAAATAGACAAATGTTGAAAAAAAAAAAATTAAGAACAGTGATTTTTAACTCACTGCAATCAATTATTAAACATTCATAATTGGAATGAATAAATAAAATCGGCTGATTTACAGTGCTACGTTCTTCAAAGAACTCAAATTCAGCCATACTTTGACACAACGGGTTACTTACAACATGTTGTCCGTGCAGATATATAATGAATATAAACTTGAAAATATATTTAGTTGCCATATTTCTAAACTCTTCAATGAGTCCATAAATGTCTTCTTTTTTTCTCGCGTTTGTTTTACAATGTCGACAGCACGTGAACAGCTGCTCCTATACCAGATAATGTTCTATTTTGCAGCCCAAAATAACAATATCAAAGAGGTTTTATTCTACGGCGAGCTGAGTGAATCGTTAGCACGTCAGAAAAAAATGCTTAGCGGCATTTCTCGCGCCTCTTTACGTTCTGAGTTCAAATTCCCTGAGTTCATCTTTGCTTTTCATCCTTTCGGGGTCGTTGAAATAAGCACCCGTCAAATAGCGTGTGCGATGTAATCGACACCCACCATCTACCTAAAAATTGCCGGCCCTTTACCAAAATTACAAACAGTTATAATTTGATTGCTGGTTTTATTCTTAAATCCCAGCAAAATTCTTTTGCTCCAATCGTTTCAATGTAATCGCTTCATTGTTTACTACTTCAGTACCACAACGATACCAGACCAGAAAATTATCTTTCTTTACCTCCAAATATAACGCCCCAGAGATAGTCCCTGTTTTCAAACAACTCTTCCACCAATCCCTTCCATTCTATAGATATATATATCCAGATTTTTGGAAATGTAACAGTGTGTCACATCTTTAAGAAAACAACTTAGCTGATCCTGTCAACTTACGTCCTATCGTGACCGCTTCAAACATCTTTAAAGTAATGGAGACAACTATGAACAATCACCTTCTTCAGCGTTTTGGATTCTCCCTCCCCTCTCAAGGCCAGGAAGAGAACTGGACCTTAGGTATGTATCATGCAAGGTCTAGTCCTTCGGTAAATTTGCCCAGAAATATCATGAATATTCAGAGTTTGGTATCCGTTGGAGATCTCTTCATCTACGTCACATACATCTCTGGGTTCCTGAGCAAGAGAAATTCAGTAAAAGCTATGTAGCCGTCGGTCTCGATTTCAGCAAAGCTTTCGATCGTGCCTAGATTGCGAAGCGCAACAGGTGTGGGTTTGCATAGCTGACTCATACCAAAAGGTGTGCTGGGAGTGCTGTGGCCGTGGTCTATTCAAATTCATTTGTGCGTGTGTAATATGTCATTCAATGGACAGTGTAACGTAGCTTCATATTCAATTATGAGGAAAATACACCTTCTGATATGTTGAAGTGTTGTGAAGCACTGTTTTTGCGCAGTCGCAATGATTATGTAGTGTGTGTGTGTGTGTGTGTGTGTGTGTGTGTGTGTGTGTGTGTGTGTGTGTGTGTGTGTGTGTG
>NC_069002.1:3495931-3498100 GCF_001194135.2 Octopus bimaculoides | reverse complement strand
GTGTGTGTGTGTGTGTGTGTGTGTGTGTGTGTGTGTGTGTGCGCGTGTGTGTGTGCACGTTTTAATGAATATTTATTTACTCTGTAGTTCTTATAATGTTATGCATGACGTTCACAACCTGACAAAACAAGGGCTCACACATACTCACACACACATATAAACATGTATATGTACGTATGAACATACATGTGTAAGTATGTATGTGTATATGTAAGTGTATGTATACGTATATATGTACGTGTATGTATGTGTGTGTGTATGTTTGTGTGAATACGTGTGTGTGTGTGTGTTTGTGTGTGTGTGTGAGTGGTTGTTTTGGGTACAGTTCATGATACAGCAATATTTGCGTTCGAATCAAGTGTTGTTATGTTTTTACAGGAAGTCACACGAAATATTTGCCTGAATGCGGGAAGGAAAAATAATATTTGATAACTAATATTGCCTTTTTATCCTCTTATCTTTTAGTACAGCTTTTTATATAATACACTAAACTAAGGGTGAAGGTCATTGCCATCAAACTTCGCCACTTTAAAAAATAAATAAATAGAATTATATTGTTAAACATATAATTTTACACACGATATAATTGTTTGTCAAATGTGGAGTATTGCAACGTTTTGGAAAAGGAATCAACGTTGCAAGTTTTGTTTTTCTTCCGAAAAGATCTTTATATTTCTTTGTTTTAAATACAATTTTAATCCCTTTGGACAAGGAATTACGAGTGTAAATACACACACACACACACACACACACACACACACACATACACACACACACTTGCTGAAAAGTCCTTGTCTTTGAGTAAAAGAAAATACAGGATGATCAGTTAATTATGATTTGATTCAATAGATTTCCATCTCAGATTCACACACTTATTGCAGCAGCCCTTCGGTTTTTCTAAGCCCTGTAAAAGAACTCAGGAAGGTTGGGCCTCCAACCAGGCCTTTCGCAATACCCTTAAAGCCAAGAACTTTTCAACACCCTCTCGTATATAAGTATATATATATAGAGAGTATATATAGAGTATATATATATATATGGTAGTGGGGTGTTTGCTACTCTGTTTAATGTAACACATGGACTCAACAAAAAGCTAAGACAGTCCTGAATTCGGACGTGACTTTCACCTTTTAAAGCTATTGTTCTCATATGACATCCACTAGACAAAAGTGGTTGCTGTCATATGATCCTAACACATTAATATAACGGAAACTGACGCAAAATTCCCTTACCTCACAGCGAGATTATCTCCAACTAATCAATCTGTATGTTAAGTGGTTGTGATCTGAGTCAAAAAACAAACGGCTTTTTGATCAACGGCCAGAAAATACAGTTTGCGGCACAGCTCCGCATAACAAAGACTTATGAAAACAAATGCGACAACGGTTAAGTATATGTGTGTATGTATGTATATATGTATGTATGTATGTATGTATGTATGTATGTATGTATGTATGTATGTATGGAAAACGAACCTCCACCAACTATTCTGCCTATATGTCTGCGCACACCTTTCATTGCAATGTATGCCAGAAGGTTTGCAAATCTAATGGAGGACTCAAAAGACATTTTAAGATCCACAGAGATCAGAACTTATCTTCAGCTCTTGGTGATCCAAATTAAATATACAATCTATCATTGTCATTGTTAAAGTTATATTCTCCGTCACTACCCACACCATCACCCAGTTGCCCAAAGGCCTCGATATTTACAAAGGTCGCCCTGCATCTTCCTTTCTCTTCTCTGATATCGATATTGTTGCTTTTTATTCTCCTCTTCCCTTAAACCCAACCTCATTTTCGGTTTATTGTTTCCCTTTACCTTCCCCAATCATGTTTTCTTTTGTCTTTTTTTTTACTTTCTCCATTTTCTCTCTTCTCTTTATTATTTTTTGACGCAAACGGTGTCTTCTGATTTTATTGTTCAGCAAAATGCTTTCATTTTGTAATAATGTCATTGCATATTTGTACAAACTGCACATATTTGCTTTTAAATCCTTTCCTTTTACTCTCTGAACTTTATCCATTTGTTCTGCAACTCACCATTTAAAGTAGGTCGCTATTTTCTCACCTATCGTCACACACAATTTCATTGTGTACTTACTATTTAAAAATTTATTTTGCTTTCAATACATACATACATATATATACATATATATATATATATATA
>NC_069002.1:3494497-3495601 GCF_001194135.2 Octopus bimaculoides | reverse complement strand
ATATATATATATATATATATACATACATACATAGGCGTGGCTGTGTGGTAAGGACCTTGCTTCCCTACCAATGTGTTCCGGGTTCAGTCCCACCTCGTGGTACCCTGGGCAAGTGTTTGTAGCCTCAGTACTCAACTGGTACTTTATTTTATCGACCTTGAAAGGACGAAAGGCAAAGTCGACCTCGATGGCATTTGATCACGGAACACTTAAAAACCGCTCAGCATTGTTTTTCCGACGTGCGAACGATTCCACCAGCAAGTCTCCTTTCGAAAATGTAATGATTGAGTGTTTTTGGTAAATAATGAGACAATTAAAGGTTGGTGAGTCATCGTAGCACAATGAGACAGAAGAATTGTAATGTCTGCTTAAAAACAAATAGAAAAACCAAAATAAAAACAATTCCTAGTAAATATGACATCTTACTGGTTCGAGGTTGTATTGTGATTCATTCTCATTAAGGCTTGGGTCTGTTTACAAACAGGAAAGGCGAGAGACAATAAATAAACAGAGTATTTGATGCAAATGAGGGGAATCCCGAAATTTAAGGAAATATTGTGATTTAAGGAAATCCCCAGATTTTGTTTGTATTAAAAAAAAAGACACCCCCCACCACCAATCCGAAACGCAAAAGAAAAAAAACAACAACAACAAAACGAGGAAGAATAACAAATTACAGAAATATCAATCATACGAATATCTCAAGAGTACTAGATATTGTTTGTTCTCTTATCAACGGATCGCAATAATTTCATTTATTCAATCTCAGATTTCTCTAAACGGGGACGAGAGTTCATCGTTTTCTGTATTCAATGAAAAATGTGTTGTAGTTCTATCATTTCTAAGTGTCTTTTGCTTATATGGATATACTTCAACTTACGTCGCTTTAACTTACGTCTTTTCCGGCTTTATGTGGACTTTTTTAAAAAAGAAACTAATGGAGAAAAAATTATATATATATATATATATATAATAATAATAATAATAATAATAATAATAATAATAATAATAATAATAATAGGGATAAAAATCCAAAATTACAGGTAAAAACTCAAAATCAATTTATTCATGAACTTTGGTTCTTTTCCCTAAAACTATATATAT
>NC_069002.1:3490099-3494265 GCF_001194135.2 Octopus bimaculoides | reverse complement strand
TGACTCAGGTCATCAGCTGTCGGACGCCGACGAAGGGAAATAACCCTGAAATCCGGATACGTTCGTGCTGCAGATCGAGGTGAGAGGGATAACTTCCCTTGGCAAACAGGACACAGTCGTGCGTCGATAAGCCAGCTGGAGGAGATGTCCTCCTGGGGCTAAAAGCAACAGTAACATCCACCCCTAGGGGTCAGCCACACTTAAGTGGCAATATACTACACTTTATCGTGCAGTTAGTGTTAATACTTCATTTAGAGAATTAACATTGCTTATATATATATATATATATACATATATATATACAGCATTCTGTGTCCCGCTGAATCTGTCTCAGAACTACGTTAAGGTTTACGCTTGTCTATAGAGTGCTCAGCCATTTGCACGTTAATTTTACAAGCAAGCTGTTCCGTTGATCGGATCAACTGGAACACTCGTCGTAGTAACCGACGGAGTGCCAGTTTTTATTTTATTGCCTACGGAACGGAAGGATGAAAGGCAAAGTTGACATCGGGCAGGGATTGAAATCAGGACCTAACGAAATTAGTACTGCAAACTATTTTGAACGAAGCTCAAATGGTTTCACCAAAGTGGCTGGATTTGTGTGAACGATGCTTGCTTGCTTGCTTCATGCTCTTGCTTGATGCGGCTGGGGCCATCCCAGATTCGTGGTCCCTGACACATCATCATGCGCAGAACCGACAAGGTCTACCATTACTCGCCACGTACACAGTTCTTTTGTCGGAAACGTTGAACGATGTAGAACTGTAAAAAGGGTTTTACGTTAGGAAATGAGAACGGGAAAGAACCACTCCTAATATCATTGAACTGAAAGACTGAACGTAACGACAAACGAAATATAGAACGTAGATGACTCTCCTGAGTCACGTAATCATCAACTCTTATTCTCTCATTCTGTTGTTCTCTTAATATGCAGCATTAAAACGGTGCAGTTTTTTTTTTCATTCTATTCTACTAAACCCGTTTTTCTACTTTCCTCTTTTGTCCTCCTTTTTAAAAATCATTTTACTTTCTTCTTGTTTACCTTTACATGTAATCGAAACACACACGCACATGTACACACACACACACACACACGCATATACATATATACGACCGGCTTGTTTCAGTCTATCAAATCCACTCACATGACTTTGGTCAACCCGAGGCTACAGTAGGAGACACTTGCCCACGGTGCCACGCAGTAGGACTGAACCCGGAACCATGTGGTTGGTAAGTAAGCTACTTACCACACAGCCACTCCTATATTCTTTTATTGTTTTATTGTTTTACTTGTTTCAGTCATCTGACTGCGCACACGCATAGAGGACAGGAGAGAAAACCAATTATAAACATCCTGTCCAATATAAACAATACTTTTATTTCATCTTAACAGCGTTTCTAAGTTTTTTTCCTAGAAATGAACAAAGACTATATTCTTTATTTCCATTTTGTTTTTATTCTACCGTTTTCCATATTTGGGCAGTGTACATCCCAGAAACCCCTTTCGAAGTGGAGTGGTTTATTGAGCCACACTTCGCCTCTAAACAGGAATTCGCTTTTGTACAACAACAATAACAATAACAAAAATGCTTTCGGTAAAGACATGGCTGTGGGATTAAGTAGCTCGCTTTACAACCATGTGGTTACGGGTTCAGTCCTACAGTGCGGCAACGTGGTCAATTGTCTTGTATCATAGTCCCGAACCGATTGATGTCTCGTGTGTAAATCGTGTGTGCCGGAAAGTTCCTGGCTTTAAGGATGTCGCGATGGGACAGGTCGGTGGCCCAACCTTCCGAGTCTTTTTACAGGGTTTAGAAAAACTGAAGGGCCTCTGCCAAAAGTGTGTGAATCTGAGAGGAAACATGTTGAATAAAATAATAATTAACTGATCCACCTGTATTTTTTTTTACCCAAAGCCAGGAACTTTTCAGCAGCTCAGTATGATGGGTCTACTGGGCTTCGTGTATTTTACCCCAGCGTGACTTTGATGACATGCACTGCTCTCTCACTCAGATAATAATAATAATAATAATAATAATAATAATAATAATAATAATAATAATAATAATAATAATAATAATTCCTATCTACTTCAGGCACATGGCCTGAAAGTTTTGGGGAAGGGGGTCTACTCGATTACATCAACCCCAGTGCGTAACTGGTAGTTATTTCATCGACACCGATGGATTACCAACGACGGATTACCAAAGAACGTAAACAGTGACAATTCAATAAGAAACTTGAGTTCAACATAACAAAAGCAAATACAAACCACCACCACCACCAACAACAACAACAACAACAACAATAGTAGCAGCAGCAACAACAACACCAAGTTCAAAAGCTACAATATTATCACAACTGAAAGTATATTTTAGGGTATTACAAAGAAAAGCTGCGCCAGAAGATAAGATGAAGGAAAATGAGAATATTTGTAGGTTGTCCAATATTATTTCTCTTCCTGCATTAACACAAATATTTCGTGCGACTTCCTGAAACACATATCAACAAATGGTTCGGATGCGAACATTGCTGCTAGAATTTTGATAAAAGTTAGATAAGGCTTGCATGCACACACAGTTTCCGTCTGGCAAATTCCTTTGAAAAGGTAGAAGTCAATCCTAGATTGAACATTTTTAGATTTATCATAAAGTAATGATCTTCTCAGGTCTTCTCAGCAGACAGGCAAAAGTAGTCGAACCCCGACGATTGCTTTCACGAATACTGAAATCAATTGATTAATACTCTCAGTTTTTGTTTTTTGTTTCTGGCAGCAAGGAGCAATTCAATTTAACCACGTGGTCTACTTTCACATTGGAACTCTCTTTTTGAAGTGGTGTGATCTTAGTAGACAGGAAAACGTAATCGAATGCGACGATAGCTTTAACGAATATCGAAATCAATTGATTAAAATTCTCAGTTTTTTGTTTCTGGTAGCAAGGAGCAATTTGGACATAATCTGATGTGATGGCATAGGAATAACGTAGAAACAACGTCCTTGTGAAGATGTTTTAGATGGGAATTGTGTGTGAAGGGTTGTGTGCGCGGCCTCGTAATTAAGTTGTTGCATTCACCATCACAAGATCGTGGTTTCGATTCCAGAACCGAACAGCGCATTGTGTTCTTGAGCAAAACACATTTCATTTCATCTCACGTTGGTCCAGTCTGCTCAACTGCAAAATGGGAGTAACCGTGTGATGGACTGGCGTCTCATTCAGGGGGAATTTGATCTCGTTGACTTATATGCCATGGAAACTGGGTAACCGGCCTTATGGGTCACAGGACTTGTGACAGTAATGTCCAGGGGTTGATGGCGATGCTGCTGCTACTGCAGCTGATGATGACGACGACGATGACGACGACGATGACGATGATGATGATGATGATGACGATGTTGATGATGATGACGGTGATGAAGATGATGATGATCATCATCATGATGACAAGGTTGATGACGATAATGAAGGATGACAATGATGATGACGACGATGACGGTGGTGGTTGTGATGATGATGACAATAATGATGACGATGGAGATGATGATGATGATGATGATGATGGTGATGATGATGACGATGGTGATGATGATGATGATGATGATGATGATGACTTTGATGGTTAATAAGTGGGATGACGACAACAACCGGATTTAGAAAGTGTCGAGTGCTCTAAAGTGTCAACTATGGAAACCATTTTGAGAATGGTGTTTGTTGTTGTGGTGGTGGTGGTGGTGGTGGTGGAGGTTGCTGTCATCGGTGATGGCGGTAGTAACGGTTGTGGTGATGCTACTGTTGTTGTTTTTGGGGGTTTAACGACCGTGATAGTGCTGGTGGCGGTGGTGGTGGCGATGATGGTGATGGTGTTGGTGATAGTAGCGCTGGTGATGATGGACGTGGTAGTTGTGGTGGTGGTGGTGTTATTAGCGGTGGCGATGATGATGATGATGATGATTATGATTGTGAGGATGTCGGTAGTAGTAGTAGTAGTAGTAGTAGTGGTGATGGTGATGGTGGTGGTGGTGGTGGTGGTGGTAGTGGTGGTGATAATGGCGTCATGATTGTTGTCGTTGTTGTTGTCGATGGCGGTGATCCTGGTGGTTTATTACACAACAATACTGCGAAAAACGGATGTATATAACATTGTCACCTGACATGCCACCACGACAA
>NC_069002.1:3487896-3489944 GCF_001194135.2 Octopus bimaculoides | reverse complement strand
GAGAGAAACATGTAAACATCATACATAGAACATTAAAAAGCTATTTAATATATATAAACGTTTGCCCCGGCGAAGACGAATACCAGACATTTTTCGATCTTATTTTCTGTTCATCAGCGAAACATAGCCACCGACCGTATTACAATACTACATTCTATAAGTGTTTTGTGTGTGTGTGTGAGTGCTCGTGTGTGTACGTGTGTGCGTGTGTGTGCGTGTGTGCGTGTGTGCGTGTATGTGTGTGTGTGTATGTGTGTGTGTTTGTGTTTTCGTGTTTAATAACCGTTTTCCGAGGTATGTATCTAAAAGGAAATGTACTTCTGTTGACGAGGTCAAAGGTTGTGAGAAATGCATGATTGAGACACTTCTCTTCCTCTCTCCCTTCTTCTCTCTCACTCACACACTCACTCTTTCTTACTCACACTCTCCCCCCACCTCTCTCTCTCTCTTTCGCGCTTCCTCCACTTCATAAGACTCCGTCGTTCATCATAGAGAGTTAAAAGCGAATGCCTTTTCTTTGCGATGGCGTTCGACAAATGAAGCCATTCACTTAAGATGTGACAAAGCTTTTTTCTTTTTCTTTTGTCAAATCCAATGATTTTTTAATGTGTGTGTGTCTGTGTGTGTGTGTGTGTGTGTGTGTGTGCTTGTATGTATTTGTAAGTATATATTTTTGTATGAATGTATGTATGTATGTGTATGTGTATATATACACATACATATCTAAGCTGAAGTGAAGACAGCATGTTCTTTGTCTATCTCCTTACCTTCTTGGAGGTTTTAGGTAAAATTATACTAATGTGTCCATCTGTTTTGATTTAATTTAATTCTATGTCTTTACGCAGCTGAGGATTGCTCTGCATTTAAATTGATGTAATGATTGCATTGTTCAATTAAATGGAGCCGCCTGAAACGATCGTACTGCATTACCTCTGGATATCCTGTTGCTTATTTTGATTTTAATCACCTTATTTTGAAACTGTATGGATAATAACGTACTAAATTTTGGTGCCTCAACTTACGTACCATATTCATCTGAATCTAAATTTTACATACATACATACGTACATACATACACACACACGCACACACACACACACACACACACATGCACATATATTAAGGTCTAGTATCTCCCATCCTCGTGTTATATTATTCTTGCATATAATATATACATATGTATACACACACGTACTCAACATCATTGCATATAAATAATTTGTGTGCATAGGTATATACATATATATATATACGCACGCGCAAATACATACATGATTGTGCGCATGTGCGCTCGTGTTTATTTTTTTTACACACATTATTTCTCAGCGTATGTGCAATGTCCCAAATCCCTAATATTTTTATTGTTGTATGAACGATGTCGTGTGATGTGAACTTGATATTTAGGGAATACAATGAAAACACTACTTATATACATATGTAAAACACTAATATAATCTACACGCATGCACATATACACATATATATATATATATATATACACCCGGAGTATGTGTGTATATATATATATATACGTACACTCCGGGTGGAGTTATGTATTATTTGTACGTGTGTAACCTTTAAATCAATAAGATAATATGAAGCCGTTAATATAAACACAAATGAGATCCTTTTATGCTTTTCTAGAAATAATATTCCGTTTATGATTCTTGTCGTGTCAGGTTCGTATTTATAGGGATCATTTGAAGGGTTTTCGGGGGTAAACACTGCTGAAAAGAGAACGAAAGGAAGGAAGAATGAATAGAAAGGAAAGCTCAAAGGAAAGTTAATAAGAAGAGAAAGAAAAGTAAAGAAAAGACAATAATAAGACCCGAAAGCTAATTGGTTGTTCTAGAATCTCCATGGAATATTCCATACAATATACTACGATAACATTAGGGAGATATGTTAAAGTATTTTATCGAGATAAACATATAAGAAGATCGTCACGAACACACAGACATGTGTACGTATCTATCTATCTATCTATCTATCTATCTATCTATCTATCTATCTATCTATCTCTCCCTATATATATATATATATATATA
>NC_069002.1:3485592-3487420 GCF_001194135.2 Octopus bimaculoides | reverse complement strand
TATATATGCATGTGCATGTGTGCGCATATATATATATATATATATTTGTGTGTATATATACATACCGTATACTACCAACAAACGACAACTAAGAGTTACTTCAACGTGCCGTAAGCCCAGTACTAAGTACCCAGCCGATCCTCGTGCCCTACGAGTTGATATACCCAGATTCTAAAGAATCCTGAGACAGACATACACACACGCACACATTTACGTATGTATGTATGTATGTATGTATGTATGTATGTATGTATGTATGCATTCGTGTATGGCTTTATATATAATGGTGGAGTTGACTGAGATGACGTGTTCTACCTTAGTGGATTATCCAGCCCACCAGTAAATGTTTTTCTAAGAATTGCAGATCTTTGTGGTTAGACGAAAATACGTAATTATTCGGTAGTTCTGGGGCAGACGAAGATCACCTTTCTGCGTTAAGTGGAATAACTGGAAGCTTCGAGAAGACGGATTGGTTTGTTTCCTTTGTATAGGTATCGTTACAAAAGCCTATCTGATGCTTGTGTACCGCTGGGCTCGCGTACATTTGGTTCTCTGTTACTGGCACTAAGAAAGACTTCCTCACGCGCATGGGACAAGCCTGGGATGTCTGTAACAAGTTTTACATCAACGTTACCAAATTCAACAACGTTGGTAATTTCGAGGCATATGTAGTGAACATCCTTCTCTATGGATTTGAAACTTGTGCAATGAAGAGGACGCTTGAATATCCTCTTTATAGTCAATACGCCTGGCTTTCCATCAACCCCGCTGGCTCAAAGAATGAAAAGCAGATTGGATAACGTTGGTCTAAATACCCCCTAAAAGACTGGATGATAGTTGTTGCTGTGATTTTATTGATTTTATTTATTGATTATTTATATTTGTTTTTAATATATATAGGAATCTAAAGAATGAGAATGTTAAGTATAAAACCAATTGGTTTTATAGTTATAAAACACACGTTCTCCAGTGTTGATGGTTCTAGAAGATGTAATTTTAGTCTCCCAGAAAAGTACAATATCCTCTTATAGCAATTTTGAACAAAAAGCTGGAGTTAGCGAATTCAAGCAGGCACTTCTATCGGTATTTTCTGAGGAATTTCCAACAACCAATTGGCTGAAATAGAATATTGCTCATATGAATAAAAAAAAAATTTAAAAAACTGGAAATTACAATGTGCAAGAAATCAAAGACAGCTTTAAAACATGAAAAGAACACGATAGAAACATTATATACGAAATTCTGTTTAATCAATATTTTTTTCCAATCGCTGGTCATTGAATCATATTTGTGTGATACTTTCACGGTCCTCCAGGTCTTCGTTGGCGGTTATAACCAAACTACGCAAACCTCTGCATGTTTCTTGAAAGGATACGTGTTTCCGAGCAGCTCTACAAGTTCTAGTCAAAATATTTTACACGAAGTAGATGAGCGTATGTACACACACACACACACACACACACACACACACACAGATAAAGATATACATATATATATCTATATATATATATATACAAATGTATACTAAAGTGTATACATGCATACACACAAATATAAGGAAAGAGAGAAGACGAAAGAAAGATAGATAGATAGATAGATAGATAGATAGATAGATAGATAGAGAGGGAGAGAGAGGGAGAGAGAGGAGACAGATTGGAGTGAAAGGGTGAAATTGAAGAAAGAATGACGTATAGTTGGGAGAAGAAAGCAGAACAACAAAGAAAGCAAATTTGTTATTGCATTGCTATATCTATAAAAATAGCAGTATCTATAGGCTGTGTATATATATACATATATATACATATACATATATATATATATATATATA
>NC_069002.1:3482869-3485042 GCF_001194135.2 Octopus bimaculoides | reverse complement strand
AATAATAATAATAATAATAATAATGATAATAATGATAATAATAATAATAATAATGATAATAATAATAATAATAATAATAATAATAATAATAATAATAATGATAATAATAATAATAATCGCTTCAAATTTTGGTTCCGTGGCTGTTTTAGGAAGAGGGAGTTGGTCGACCCCCAGTTCTTGGCTGGTACTTTATTCTATCGACCCCGAAAGAAAATAAAGGCAAAGTTGACCTCGGCGAGATTTGAGCTCAGTACGTTATGAACCGGAAGAAATTATAAAAAACAACAACAATAACAACAGCAACAGCAGCAGCAGCAGCAGCAGCAGTAGTTGTAGTAGTAGTAGTAGTAGTAGTAGTAGTAGTAGTAGTAGTAGTAGTAGTAGTAGTAAAAATAATGAAGATGGTGAAACAATGGGCGATTGTTACGGTCTGATATAGAACAACACACAAACATGAAATGAAGGAGTTGTGTTGGAGAAAAGGGGAGGGGTTAAGGTTAAATCTTTTAAACTCCTTTCCCCGCCCTTAGGCCTTAGTTTCCAACGTGTCATGGGCTTGTGCCATTTTTGCTTTATGCAAGAAATCATTATTATTGTTAATTTTATTATTTTTATTTTCTGTCCCTTTTCATATCATGTGCCTGAGGCTGAAAAAGAAGCAATTTCGTCGGCTTTCGGCTGTTCTTTGGAAGTTTTTCTGCAGAAGTTTATGGTGATTCTGAACCTTTCGTTGATGAATACATAGACAAATGGGTTGACACAAGTATTTGCGAAAGCAAAGTAGGAAGACGTGATTAACATCCAAGAATGCATCTGGTGGTATTCATAAGCACCATCATACTGAATGACTATGAAAGCAATGAAAATAGGTAACCACATCAGGAAGAAGAGAAGGACGAGCAGAACAAGAATCCGGATGACACGGAAACTGCGGAGGCTTCGTACTTTCATATTATGTGAAACGAGTTTGCTGCTATGAGACCGCAACGTGCTGGCAGCTGGTTGAACGGCCATGTTAACAGTTGGTTGACTAGAACTACATTCCTTCTTTATGATTGTCTGTCGGGAAATCCAGAATGTTCGGAAGACGCGGTAATAGTTGTGGGCCATTAAGGCCAATGGTACGATGAAACCCACCAAAACCAGACAGGAAACGAAAACTATGGAGACTTGGACTTTAGTGTTTGACGGCCACACCAACGTACATATTTGAATTGTGTCGTTGCCGAAGGGAAATGCATAAATGTTGAAAAATGTCGCCATTGGCAAGAAACCAGCGAATGCAATGACCCAGATCAGGACGACAATGACAATGGCCATCGTCAGAGAAATACGACAGCAGTTTGGTTTTACAATACAGAAAAAACGCTCGATGCTTATCACTGTCATGGTCCAAATGACAGCAAACATACATACAAACTCTAGATAGATGATAATATGACAAAGGAAGCCTCCCAGCACCCATGTGCCGGTGATTCGAACCACTGCAATGAATGGGCAGCCGGAACTGAACAGCAAATCGGCCATTGCCAAGTTTGCTATGAAACAGTTTGTGACAGTCTTCAGTTGTCTTACTCGTAAAACACGTATGATTATTAGAATGTTAGCGACAACAGATATCAGAAAGATAACGATGTAGATGAGTGCTTCAATGACTCCGATTCCATTCCAAGGACGGTTAAATTCTGAAAAGAAGGTAAAGTAACTTCGATTTCCCCAATTATAAACTTTGTCTGTTCCATAAAAATAGGAAGAATTTAAAGAATTCGCCATTTAAAATTTTTTTGTTGTCTGTATACTTCCAAGATTTTATTATTTTTTAAAATATTGTATGTTTTGTGACCAAAACATCAATCAACGGACAATCACATCCATAATTTAAATAAGACGGTTTCCCTTTTGTTTGTTTATCGTTTTCCTGTCTTCCGTTTTCTCCTGTTAGTTCTCTATCGACTTCTTCAAACTACATCGATTCATTTTCCTCATACTGTGTCGTCTGCAGCAAATCTGAAAGATGACAAAATATCATTTTAGATATACGTTTTCTCTTTAAGGAAACTTCAAAATATTATATTATACATGATGAAAAAGCACAAGGGATAGATAGATAGATAGATAGATAGATAGATAGAGAGATAGATAGAGAGAGAGAGAGAGAGAGAGAGAGAGAGAG
>NC_069002.1:3477056-3482431 GCF_001194135.2 Octopus bimaculoides | reverse complement strand
TATTACTCCATATACATTACATATTTATTTCAATAAATTTTGAAAAATAATCAAGAATATTTTCAGCTTTTATCATTCATGTGTCTGTGTGAGCGTGCAAATTTTGTTTTAAGCACGCACACACACACAAACACACACACTCGTATGCACGCATACACACACGCATACACACACCGCATACACACACCGAATAGGAGCAGAGAAAAGGAAACTCTTATGTCATATATCTGAAAACGTCAAAAAAGAAACAATAAAAATAGCATCAAAAATAACAAAAAGACAATAAAAAACAATAAAGACAACAAAAAACAATATAAAAATAAAGCTGTGAACAGGACACAAGGTATTACGTTGTAAACAAGCAACAGACAGGAGCGTACGTGAAAGGAATGTTGTTTTAAACACACACACACGCATACACACACATATATACAAAATAAGACGCGTGGTTAGTGATGTAAGGAAACTGGATATGGCAAAAGTCTGTATGTTATTCTGCAGCGAAAGGGTGACTGTGAAGGGAGATAAGCAAGTGTGCGAGACTAATTCTTATATTTTTGAAATTCCGTCTTTTGATCGTCCATCATAATAATGTTCATCTATGTGTGTAATGAAAGAAAGAAAATATTCAACAAAGAGAGGATTTGGAAAACGGAGAAAATATGCTTCTGATATTCTACCCCTGTTAATATCCTCGAAGACACGTCTCAAGAAAGACAGAAAATACAACGAGTTGGTTCAACTTTGTGAAAAGGAGTTCAACAAAGGAGGTAATATGTATTTCTCCAGAGATAGGTGTTAGAGGATTTATTGGAATCAGGGTTCACTCGATGCTCGAAAGACTTGGGTCTGGCTGCGAAAGAGAGAAAAGTTGTTGCCAGAAAGTTGTCGGGCGTCGTTAAGAGAGTAAACCAATTACATCTGGTTCCACAGAAAGGACGAGTGATGCAGACAGAAACATCCGGCCTAATGTAACAACATTTGATTCAACAAAACTCGGGCTGTTGTGCAGGAGTTTTGTTACCTACATTGGTGGGTGGACATACAGCTGATTGAGAGGACGTGGAATGACACATTGAGAGAAGCGAGGGGCTGCGATCACTGGCGCAATTCCACTGCCTCGAGCGTCTCTACACGTGAAACCCTCTGCATTTAAGAAGTAAAAACGATCCAAAACCGGGGCTGCCGCAAACAATAGCAATTCTTGTTTGGTTTTTACTGATCTCTTCAACGTCAGCCCCATTCTAGTCATAAAATAAGGAAGTGATCTCACTTTAAATTAGTGTTCCTTCTTAATGGGACCACGTGGTGGTGGAGGAGAGTTAGTGAGAGGAAAAGGGTTAGTGGGGATGGTGGTCGTGTTGTGGAGTAGGGGGTTGGAGAAAGAGGAAGGAGGTGACGGAACTGTAGTTACTGTCGTTCATATTGATACCAATGATGGCGTTGGTGGTGAAGGAGTAGGGATAAGAGAAAGGTGGGGGTGGCAGTGGTGGTACAGCTGTTGTTGTTGTTGCTGTTTGTAGTAGTAGTAGTAGTAATGGTGGTGGTGGCGGTGGTGATAGTGTTGCTGTTGTAAGTGGTAATGGGGGAAGCGGCGGCGACGGTGATGAAAGTGTAGGGGATAAAAGCACGAGAAATGACAGTGGTAGAGTACTGGGAGGGGATGGGGCGGCATTGCAGTTTTGCTGTTGTTCATATTAGTATTAATTATAGTGGTGATGGTGGTGGTGATGGTGGTGATGGTGGTGGTGATGATGGTGGTGGTGGTGGTGATGAGGGTGGTGGTGGTGGTGATGATGGTGGTGGAGGTAGTGGTGATGAGATGGGCAGCTAAAGTGGTCAGTCTTTAAATAACTAAATAGCATACAACTTGACCCTATTACTGTCGTGAGTTTACAGTGGTGTTTACGTGTGTATAAGTGTGTGTGTATATGTGTGCATGTGTGTGCGTATGAGCACTTAAGTGTTTGTGTGGACGAGTAGGTATGGATGTGTGCGTGCGTATAACATGAATGGAGCATGATGTTCAGACAAGAGGTAAGACAGAGAAAGAGCGAGAGAGAAGGGGAAAGGGAGAAAGAGGAAAGAAACAGAAAGATAGATAGACAGAGAGAGAAGGGGTAGAGAAAGAGAGAAATACAGAGAGGGGAGAGAAAGAGATAGATAGATAGATAGATAGATAGATAGATAGATAGATGGATAGATAGATAGATAGATAGATAGATAGATAGATAGATAGAAAGAGAGAGAGAGAGAGAGAGAGAGAGAGAGAGAGAGAGATGTTGCAATATGACTGAAAGCTTGGGGAGGGGAAATAGTGAAATATCTTCATGTAATACAACACAGACATTTGAATGGATAGTTTTTTTCTAAGGATGTGGGCAATGCTTGTCAACACAATGTTTTGGTTTTCTCTGAGACATGGTTCTCCTGGGATGTTATCTAGATGTTTCTGACATCCATTTTTCTTATCATACCTAGGGCACCTACAATAACAGGAGCATTTCTCGTTTTAAGATGTCACATCTTTTGTATTTCAATTTCCAGGTCCTCACACACATACACACACACATGGATATGTGTGTGTGTGTATGTGCGCACGCACACATAAATGGAGGCAGGAATGTCTTTGTGGAGGCGGAGCTTCTAACATGATAAACGTTTGGAATGTTTTACATATCTTCACAGTGGTTTTGAAGAAGGGAGAATTTTGGGAAGTCCCCCCCCCCGCTCTTCCCCTAAAGCAGGAAACTTTGGTCAGATTTCTAAAAGATAACAGGACAACACACTGGAAATCAGATACAACGAGGTGAATTGCCCACTTAACAATTGCTTTCATGCAGCAGCTGTTTTAAAACCTGCATAACGTCCATTGTAAGTGGAAGAAAAGAAAAATGCAGGAATATTATATCCGCGTGTAAACGCTGCCTCAACAAACATTTCCGCAAGCATGTGCGTCGCTTTAGATTACGGAACATACACAAACGTGGGTCTCTCCACAGATACATCACGAATTCATGTCACAGTCTTGCTTCGTCTCTATAGCTGTCAGAAAAATAACCGTTATCATTGCATTATTATTTTAATTATTATTGAGTGAGAGAACAGTGCATGCCATCAAAGTGACACTGGGGTAAAATATATAAAGCCCAGTATACCCATCATGACTACTCGTCTGTTAAGGGTACAGCCTAGTTGAAATTATCTTCAGGTCGAGTAGCCCATCCCGCTCAATAAGGGTTGTTTAAGGATGTTGAACAAAACACTCATGTTTCCAAACGTGAATTATCCGAACCCCAAAGAATTCCTCTCAACACATGGCTATGATGCTCCTCCACTACTTCTGCTTCTGATCAGAGATACCCATATCATCAGCCACGAAGGGACATGCTCAGCTGGTTAAGGTCAAACAACTGACAAGCAAATCTGTGGTATTAAGCAGAAAATTTGCTGTAGCCCATCTTTTATATCAAGACAAAACGACGTACTTCCAAACAGTTAAGATCAGAAGTCATGACAGCCACTGCCTGATTATTATTATTATTATTATTATTATTATTATTATTATTATTATTATTATTATTATTTGAAGGATTGATGTTATTCCTCCAGAAATTAAAGAAACAATAAGAAGAGTGCGACTGTTATCGAATTTAACGATATTTCGACATCTCGTGTGTCTTCCACATGTTCAAAATAATCATCTCAATCTCTTCATTTTGGTAATATTTAAAAGTCATGAATGAAGTAGATTGAGATGTTTATTTTGAACTTGTGGAAGACACACGAGATGTTGAAATATCGTTAAATTCGATAACAGTCGCACTCTTCTTCTTCTTCTTCTTCTTCTTCTTCTTCTTCTTCTTCTTCTTCTTCTTCTTCTTCTTCTTCTTATTATTATTATTATTATTATTATTATTATTATTATTATTATTATTATTATCATTATTATTATTATTATTATTATTATTCGTTCTAGCTGAAGCCATGTCTCTTCGTTCGAAAGAGTATTGCTGCAATTTTTGTCTCCCAAAGTTGTTAACTCTTTATTTATTTATGTATTCTTATTTTTTACAAAATGCTTGTTAAGAATCACCGCCATTATATAGGTGTGGTTTGTTTCCTATTTTGTGACTCTTTGGGGGTTCAAAATTTTCATCTTGTTTTGGAAAAATAAATTTATAAAGCATTATGGCGTCGACCGCCCAGCTAGCAGACATGGAAGAGGAAGTAAGAGGTAACTTTGATAGTGAATTTGAAGACAATTTAGAGTCCTCCACCTTCTACCGTCAAATTGAGAGGAAGGTGAGCGCTCAATGGACCACAATGGACCACAATGGACCACACTACCTCAATGACAACAAACAGCAGCAACAACAACAACGACAACACAGAACAGGTACTCTCTGTTTTTACTCTTTTACTTGTTTCAGTCATTTGACTGCGGCCATGCTGGAGCATCGCCTTTAGTCGAGAAAATCGACCCCAGGACTTATTCTTTGTAAACCTAGTACTTATTCTATTGGGTCTCTTTTTGCCGAATCGCTAAGTTACGGGGACGTAAACACACCAGCATCGGTTGTCAAGCGATGGTGGGGGGGACAAACACAGACACACATACACACATATATATATACATATATACGACGGGCTTCTTTCAGTTTCCGTCTACCAAATCCACTCACAAGGCTTTGGTCGGCCCGAGGCTTATAGTAGAAGTCACTTGCCCAAGGTGCCACGCAGTGGGACTGAACCCGGAACCATGTGGTTGGTAAGCAAGCTACTTACCACACAACCACTCCTGCGCCTATTTATTTCCAGTTATGAAGTTTAGACAATACCCAAACATCAACAACAACAACAAGACTACGAACGAGCACGAAAATAGACCGAGCAGTGCTTCTGTGAGTACATGCGTATGTATGTATGTATGCATGCATGTATGTATGTATGTATGTACGTATGTATGTATGTACGTATGTATGTATGTGTGTGTATGTGTGTCTGTGTGTGTGTGAAGCCCCTCAAATACACCGTGTAACACGAGTAGTGGTGACAGTAAGGGCAAAGGACCTTGAAGAAACAGTATCACGATTTTGCGTATGTGTATGTATAAGCGCCAGTATTGCACACACACACACACACACACACACATATATGAGTGTATGTGTGTGTGTATGTTATAGTCTTTCTTTCTTTTTTTCCTTCTTTCTCTCTCTCTCTCTCTCTCTCTGTGCGTAAAAATGTGTAATATATATATATAATTATACACTTATAGTGTACACATACATAGTAATTATATATGTATAAAAGTATAATACATACACACAAACACTCACACCTGTATATATATATATACACACATATATATGCAT
>NC_069002.1:3475721-3476767 GCF_001194135.2 Octopus bimaculoides | reverse complement strand
CTCCATCATGGCCGCAGTCGTATGGCTAAAGGGTATGAAAGAATATATATATATACACACACACACACACACACATATATACATGCACATACGATTATAAATATGTATGTGTTTGTGTGTGTGCGTGAGTGCGTGCGTGTGTGCGTGCGCGCACGTGAAAAATGAATGGTGGACACTGAGTGCAGAAGACTTAGATTCATTGGAAAGACTTTCATGACGTGTGCCTGTGAGAATCTTATTGCTGTATGGCAATGGAAGCTGGGCAGAGAGTGCAGAGAGGTTTGCAGTAAGTAGGAGGAACAACTATGTTTATGTTTGGGAACATTTTAAATCAGTGAAGCAGACGATCGGCTGTTTTTAGTGAATGACGACCTGCGCATGCGTCATTGAATGGTGTACGTCGATCCTTGTGTGTTACGTAGTTTTTTAATGGCTTATTTAGAGGAAGAAAGGTAGCGGCAGGATTAATTTTGAGAGTTACCGATGCTGGTATGATGAAAGAATGAACTTATCACATGACTGATGCATTGATTTGAGACAGAATTTGATAAATTGGTTAGTTTTGACCCTTGGGGACCTGTATGATTATTATTCAAGAGGTCGATTCTCATGAAATGATTTTGAAAGACATATTTCACGTTGAATGTTCGGACTGTATCAATATAATGGTTTCATTTTTTAGCACAAGAATAGCAAGTTCTGGGGAAGGAGACTAGTCGATTACATCGACCCTAGTGTCTAACTGGTACTTATTTTATCGACTCCGAAAGGATGAAAGGTAAAGTCGACCTCGGTGGAATTTCAATCCAGAATGTGAAGGCGGATGAAATACCGCTAAGCATTTTCTCCGGCGTGCTGACGATTCTACCAGCTCGCTGCTTTGGACTGCATCAATATACAGTCCGAACATTCAATGTGAAATATGTCTTTTAAAATCATTTCAAGAGTATCGACCTCTTGAATAATAATCATACAGGTCCCCAAGGGTCAAAACTGATCAATTTGTCAAAATCTGTCTCAAATGTCTTCTACAATAACTTCGAGCC
>NC_069002.1:3471796-3474254 GCF_001194135.2 Octopus bimaculoides | reverse complement strand
GTCATCGTCTCCACACGTAACCTTCCTCACATTGGGAAGAATCTAAGGAAAGGCTATAATTAACCTCCACATTAAACGCTCCTGCAACAAAACACGTCCGTAGGTGTTTTATTACTTGGACGTTGGTGGCAAATAAAAAAAAAAAGGACAAGAATTATTATATTCTATTTTGAATTGTCTTATTTTTATTTCGTACTTTCACACCGCACCTTAGTGCGTCTCTTTCTGTGTGACTTGGCTATGTGAAGTATTTTGTTTTAGTTTCGTAATTTTTATTGTAATGAATATACTCTATGCATTGTGTGTGTGTGCATGTGTATGTATATGTGTGTGAGTAGTGTTTTGTAGTGTTAGTATATTGGCAAGACTCTGTGTAACATTATTGCGTTGTCAGTAAGGCGGCGAGCTAGCAGAGTCATTAGTACGCCGGATAAAATGCTTAGCGGCATTTCATCCGTCTTTACATTCTGAGTTGAAATTCCACCTGTCAACCTTTCGGGGTTGATGAAATAAGAACCAGTTGAATCCTGGGGTCGACGTAATCGACTTACCTACTTCCCCAACATTGCTGGCCTGGTGCCAAATGTAAAACTAATATTGAGAGATAATACAAAGTGGCGAGCTGGCAGAATCGGCAGCACTACAACCATAGGCGCAGGCGTGGCTGTGTGGTAAGAAGCTTGCTTACCAACCACATGGTTCCGGGTTCAGTCCCACTGCGTGGCACCTTGAGCAAGTGTCTTCTACTATAGCCTCGGGTCGACCAAAGCCTTGTGAGTGGATTTGGTAGACGGAAACTGAAAGAAGCTCGTCGTATGTGCGTGTGTGTGTGTGTGTGTGTGTGTGTGTGTGTGCGTACATATACTCCTGGTTGCAAATTCACTGTGGTGTAAGCAAGCAAATAAAAACCAGTGTCCAAGGAAAGTATGTTGGTGTTTGCGTTGGTAAAAGTTCTTTCATTAATTTGAATAAACTCGCGCGTGAATGCACGTTGAGACTTGTTATAGCCTCATACTAATCTCCTTTTCACCTGGTCATTTCCTCTTTCTTACTCACCCCCATCTCATACCGTACATCTCTCTCTCTCTCTCTCCCTCTTTCTCACTTTCCTCCTCCTCTCTCTCATGCGCGCATCAAACCTATTTACTCAGTGATAGATCTTAAGCACTTTCAATTTCTCTTTCCTTTGAATACATCGTGTTCATTTATATCGCAGTTTACAGCCTAAAACCAGCTTTGCTTGGGTCAGTGCTGACTTATCTGCACCCGGATATGCAATCATAATACTTTATACGCAGTATTAAATTACGTCACCAGGATTTACTTGGAAGAAAAATGACGAAACTGACAGTTTGGATGAGTGGTTAGGATAATTGACGCTTGTGGTTGTTTGTAAAATTGTTTTACCTGTTTTAGCCATGGACTGCGGCCATGCTGGAGTGGAGCGGCTATGCTGGAGCGGCCATGCTTGAAGGCTGGTTTCAGTCGAGTAGAGTCACCCCAGTACTTCTTTTTAATCGCGGTACTTGTTCTATCGGCTACTTATAACGGAACTGCTTTGTAACTGGGGTGTAAACAATCCAATCACGTCATCGAAGAGGCATTAATGACACCACATCATCATCGCCATCATCATCGCCATCATTATCACCATCACCATCACCATCATCATCATCATCATCATCATCCTCATCACCACCATCATCATCTTTCTCAAAAGAACACATTTCGTGACGAGTGAACAGTTGATCAACTTGACCTTAGTACATAACTGTTATTTACGAATAAGAAACCTGGGTTAGAGAAAGGCGAAGTTGACCTCGGCGGGATTTCAATACAGAACGCAAAGAGCTATAACTCAGTACCACAAGGTATTCTATCCGATGCTCTGCAAATTTTGCTTATCCGAAAATTCTACCTGGAATAATTTGATTTCTAACATAGGTACATGACCATGTATTTTATGGTGAATTGTAGAATGAATAAAAAAGAACCTACAATATAACTGGTACTTTGTTTTAACATGGGCAAAAGAAAAAGGTGAAGGAGAAGGCAGAAAAGAAGACAAAAAGACGAAAACAAAATGACGTCTGGTTTTAACAAAATGAGGGGCAGAGAGCGGTCAATTATGAATATGATAATTAGTTAAATGGTTGAATTGAAACGATATATATATATATATATATGTATATGTATTATTTATTTATTTATTTATTTATTTATACATGCATTCATTTATTTATACATAATTTATATATATTTATAGATACATATATACATATACACACACGTATGCGCAGAGGTAGCTAGAGAGAATTAGAGAAACAGAGAGAGAGAGAGAGAGAGAGAGAGAGAATATGATGAAGAAAATGATACAGGAGAAATATTTGCAAGTAACGAACTTGTAATTAAACACGCCAAAGGATATCACATAACCATATATATATATATATATATA
>NC_069002.1:3470013-3471786 GCF_001194135.2 Octopus bimaculoides | reverse complement strand
CAAAAGAAACCTAACAAATTTCAATTAAAGAAATAAGTTAAATGTCACCATCTGCTAAAGATTACCCTATTTTCCTCATGCTGGAGGTATATTATGGTAGGGGGGGGAGGAAAGGGAGAGAGAAAAGCGAGAGAAAGAGAGAAAAGGAGGGGAAGAGAGAAATGGACGCACAGAGTGAATATAATGACAACAACAACAACAACAATAACAATGATAATAATAAAAAGAAACTGAAGCAGATTTAACTTCATTAAGACATCTTAAATATGCTCAACATTTATTACTGCCACAAAGAAAATTGGCGTTAAAATAAAGGAAAGGAATCCCTTAAAAAGCACACGAACAGTCAATGTAGAAAGAGATCATAAAGCAAGAAATTGAGAGCTTCCGATGGGAGTTATCGATCTTAGGCGAACTCTCCAAGGTAAACAATGTAAAGACGAGAATGGCTGGAAAGATGAAGCGAAACTACATTGTAATAAACGTGAATGAAGTCTTGAGAGTAAAAGAGATGATTAAGCAAAAAGTTCAGGTTAAGACTCAACGCTTAGGCAGATATAAAAAGAGAAATAAATTTTACAGAAAGAATAATGTATTTTAAACTGATGCTAAGAAATTCTAGAGATTTTGGGAAACAGTTGATCGAAGTAAAAGACCCACCTGATATGAAAGAACTAGGAACATTTTGGAAAAGCATATGGATCGATAGAAAGGAATTTATCGAGGAAACTGAATGGGGAGGGAGAGAAGAAGAAAGAATGGCTGAGATCGAAGAACTTCTGGCTTCATAACGTCTCGCCATCACACCATCAGTTAATGGTATGTTTCTCTGATATCAGCAGAAACTCCCAAAAGATACGAAACTTGTATTAGGGATGATGATGAGGATGATGACGATGATGATGACATTGGCGACGCCGATCACTTGTTTAACAACTATGTACGAAACACTTACATCCATCCTCACCGAAAGGACGTCCAATTTCTCGATCAAAACAACATCCTTCCTCTTGAAAAAAAAAGAAAGAGTTCAGAAGAAACCCATACGTCTAACAGTTAATAAGCCGTACGATACTCAAAAATTGCTCAACGAATAAACGAAATCTTGGCACATCGTTGATTGACTGTCGTAAGATGTCTGACAGTGTTCAGCATAACATCCAACATCAAATATGAGAACTCGCCTTTCTTAAAAAAGTCTTGTCTCCTGCAACATAGAATGGGAATGTGGAACACAAAATTGTTTCTCAACCGCGAGTAAAGTTTGAAAGTGTTCGAGAATATCAAAATAAATCATAGAATATTCCAGGTCAATTCATTCTGCCTTCTTCTCTTCTGTCTGTCCCTCATTCCCCTGACCTACGAATTGAATAGAAGAAGTTACGGGTGCAGAGCGTTTGATAAGATCATCTCAGATTTGTTCTGCATGAATGATCTGAAATTCTATGCACAAGATGACAAGGATTTGAAAGGGATACTGGTAACTCTGAAAAGGATTCACAAATGTGCCACAGAGATAGTTAAATAGATAAGAATTGCACCGTCAGTAATGTTCACAGCTACCATAACTAGGACCACCACGTGTGTCGTCATCATTACAATCGTCATCGTCGTCATCGTCGTCGTCGTCGTCGTCATCACATCAAAATTATCATCATTATTGTTGTCGTGAGGTCACTGTGTGAGGGAAGATGAAGGAAAGAAGAAAAGACCTCCCGCCAACGTTGAAATTTAGCTGTAGTTTTGTTTCACACCCACTCCTCCTCCTCCTCC
>NC_069002.1:3468977-3469410 GCF_001194135.2 Octopus bimaculoides | reverse complement strand
TATCTATTTATCTATCTATTTATCTATCTATCTATCTATCTATCCATTTGTCTATCTATCTATCTATCTATCTATCTATCTATCTATCTATCTATCTATCTATCTATCTATCTATCTATCTATCTATCTATCTATCTATCCATCCACAACTCGCTTGGGTAGTTACTGAGCTTCGTTCACTGCGACGATGAGATCGAGCTTATTATAGGTACTTTTCTCGGGTATGACAATCAGGATGCAATAATTAACAGCAGTAATTAACAGCGATAATTAACGAACTTTTAGGGCTCGCTTTTTCTGATATTTGCCAAATCCGTTACGATTGACACGGCTGTCACTCCGACTACGCAGTAAGACACAGAGGTTGAAGGTATTTGTCGAATGCAATGATAATATCAATCATTTACACTTCTCTCCCGATTTATATATATAT
>NC_069002.1:3466352-3468286 GCF_001194135.2 Octopus bimaculoides | reverse complement strand
TAATAATAATAATAATAATAATAATAATAATAATAATAATAATGATAATAATAATAATAATAATAATAATAATAATAATAATAATAATAATAATGATAATAATAATAATAATAATAATAATAATAATAATAATAATAATAATAATAATACCGTCGAAATACCCCTCCAAAGAAGGCCATGGTCGTTTTCTTTGCAGGAAAAGTGATGGCCTCAGTTTTTTTGAGATGGAAAGGGCACTGTGTTTATTGATTATCTTCAAAAGGGCCACATGGTCAATAGAGAGCACTCTGCAGACTTGCTGAGGCAGTTACGAAAGGCTGTCAAGACCAAACGCCCAGGAAAACTGACGAAATGGGTCTTGCTGCATCGGGACAATCTTCCAGTACGCAAGTCAGCGGCTGCTTCATAGGTTTGTACACAATTAGTGTTGCTTCCCTTGAACCATTTACTTTCACTTTATTGCATACATATATGTAAGAATATTTAAATATGTTAGGTATGTGCGTATGTGGGCATATATATATATATATATATGAAGAAGAGCATTGTAGCTTTCTTGAAGCATTTTGATACAGAAGTAAAATAACAAATAACAAATGAGAGCTTCCAACAATGCGAAAAGATAAATTGAGTAACTTTATATTTCTGGCACAAAGGTCCATTATCAAGAGTGAACGGTTTAGAACTGTGAATTTATGCAGATCTTGACGTGTATGTGTATAAATCTTTGAGTATGTGTATATGTATGTCTCGTTCTCTCTCTCTTTCTCTCTCGCTCTCTCTCTTCCTCTCTCTCTCTCTCTCCCCCCTCTCTCTCTCTCTCTCTCTCTCTCTATCTATCTATTTCTATCTATCTATATATATGCGTGTGTTAGACTGAAATTGTGACTTTGAGGATTCGCCGACGCGGACTCGTCGGACCACATGAAAGTTTTTTAATGATTGAGAACAAAATACATACGCATGCATAAACGGTGCGATAAAAAACAAGACAAAAAGCAATAGACGTCAGACGTCGCACGAGCGCTCAACTCGCAGTGCATTCTTTCAGTTAGCAGAAACAGCTGAAAGCTAAGGATTGTACTTATGCGACTCGTATTGTTTTGTCATTCATTAAGTGATATCACGTTGTGTATTCTTCACCTGATACTTTACTCGCATGCATATTGGGTTTTAATTACTGGTTATTAGTATCGCTATGCACAGACGAAATTATACACATACACACACGCGCGCGCGCGCATCTAGGTATACTAGGTATATATGCACACACACAAACATATTTGTATACATATACCCACACATAAATGTATATATGCACAGACATACACACATGTGTGTAGATGTATGCATGTATATATTTACGTGCATATATATACATCTATTTACATATATGTACATCTATTTACATATATGTACATGTATATATGTGTGTATATATATATATATATATATATATATATATATATATACACACAAACGGACATTAGTTGATAAGTTCTGTAAAAGTAATTTGATGCAGATATGATACTCTCTCCGTCCCCTTTTTCCTTTCTCTCCCCCTCTCCTTGTGTGTGTGCATATATATATATGGAATAGACAAATGGTAAGAATTTGTTAAATCCGAAACTAGTTCCTGTTTAATAATGATTTTTTAGGTGATTTTAAATGTCTTGCCCGCTCACGTTTTTGGTATGCTGCTATATTTCATGTTGAGAACAATTTAGGTCTTAATAGACACAAGATGTGATCTATTTCTAGCGCATTAATTGTCCACATTAGTGGTCGACGTTATTTTTTAAAATGTACCTTAATCCCCTGAGATTGCAGATAATATTTCTGAATCTCTTTGATTCTTTAGATGTGCTGGCCTCCCGATAATTAATCGATATTAATTAATATATGACTAATTACCAGATTTTATAATAATATAT
>NC_069002.1:3462030-3465737 GCF_001194135.2 Octopus bimaculoides | reverse complement strand
TATATATATATATATATATATATATGTGTGTGTGTGTGTGTGTGTGTATGTATGTATGAGTGTGTATTTGAGTGCACATGAGTATATATGTGGGCGTATGTGCGTGGGTGCGCGCGTGTGTATATATGTGTCTGTTTTGCGTGATATGCATAGGTGTATATACGTGTGCATGAATGTGTACATGTCTATGTGCATCCGTCAGTATATGTATATATATATAGCTATATTGCTAGAAATAAGAGCTAAAATGCTCTAAGGCTGTAGTCAACGCACGCAAATGTAATTCTCTTTTTTGGTGAAACATTGCAAACACTGTTTATATTAATTCTATATACTTCTATATACATACATACATACATACATACATGCATATATATATACATATATATATATATATATATATATATATATATATATATACACACACACACATACTGACATATATAAATATATATATTTACATATATGTATACACATAAATATATACACATACATACATATATATATACACACACACACGCACATATCAAACGTCGTCTTCCTTTAACACAGCACATTTTAAAATTTCATGAGTAATTCCTTCTCCGTAATCTTATAAACAAATATTTATTTCCAAACTCATTAACGACCGCATGGGGAGTACTAAATGGTAACATATCGGCCATGGCCCAAACCAACGTCTGCATTGCACATGCTTTTATTTCCTCACAACATCAAACTTACCATATCATTAGCAGCTCTTCCCACCCACCCACCTCCTTTCTCTCTCTCTCTCTCTCTCTCTTCCATTCACATATTGTTTTTACAATAAAGTTCCACGCTGATATTATCAACAGATTAACGTCTTGAGAATATCGTGACAACGGTTCTCCGAAACTAGTGAGGACTTTGCAGAATGGATTGTAACAGAAAGACAATTTTCTGTAACTCTATCGTTAACGTCTCGATTACAAAGTTTCCCCCAGAGTAAATCTCTTGAACATCTGTTCCGTTGTAAACTCCCAGTGTTGCTATAACAACAGAGAGCTTCTACGCTGTACAAAATGTCTCACAGTCTTCTCGATTTTCCAACTAAGGCATGGGCAATATAATGAAGAAAATCGCTTGGACGGTTTTTTAGTCAAAGCATGAACCTGTGGTGAATGAAGAAAATCGCTTGGAAACCACATGGTGGTGGTTCCAGGTTTGATTCTGCTTCACGGTACCATGGAAAAAAAGAATGTAATCTTCAACTGTAATTGATCACTTGAGTTAACCAGTACCCCTCTGCGTAGTATTTGGTAGAGAGAAACTGTGAGGAAGACCGTTGTATGTGTGTGTTTGTATATATATATCGAATTAGCAGGGCATGACATGGATTATAACTCCTTCTAGATACTAAGTACCACATATGTAATAATTAAATATATATAAATTATATTATTGTTCTTTGTTGTGCTTTGTTGTGCGCGTGGAACAAGTTATTTTTCATGAAAGCGTTCAGTGGTGCAGAAATGGTTGGGGAACGCTGGTGTAATCTACTTCCGGCTATTGCAGACAGGGTCTATCGAGAGCTTTGTGACAGGATGCACTTACGTAGACATTTAGAGGTGCTGACGTAACTAACGCCCACGCATCAAAGGTCGCCACATAAACCCCTCGTTTCCGACCCCTTCTCGTTACATCACACATTTCACTGCTTCTGATTATATTACTGAAATGTCACTTCCTCTCTTCACACGTACTCTCTTCTACTCCTCCATTGTGATTGTCATTTAGTAGTGGGTTATGGCTCTCACACACACACACACATATACACATGCACACACACGCGCGCATGCGTATACGTATGTCTTCACTTTCTGTTTTTAGTTTGGAGTAATTCTTGACTGACCCCCCACCTCCTTGGTAGCAAAGTTGTGAAGGAAAGCATCGTGTTTTCACCACCATCCTTCAAATCTTAAGAAAGTCTTGCAGATGTTTATCGTTCCAAATACTGCGATCATTTATAGCGCATGAATTAAGTGCTAACGATTCTGCCATCTCCCCGCCTTTTGTGAAGAAATACTAAATCGAAGATAAATTATAACTGAAGGCAAGCTACTCAATACAAAGGATAAGAGTATATATAGTTATGGTAAAAAAACAAAAACAATTAAATAAATAAAGATAAAAAGCAAAAGCAAATTTAGAATGCTCGACACTTTTCCTGGAGGAATCGAGACAGGCATTGCATATGTGTATAATTGTATGTGCTCATATGTATGTGAGTGAGTCTACGAATGTATATATACAAAATCCATAAACATACACATACGCACACACAAACACGCGCGCGCGCACGCATACACTTCCTTTCATTTAAAACGTTCAAAACAAAAGCCCTAACAATGAAATTTTATGTAAACATATTTTTTTCTTCCAATTAGAGATGAGAAAAAGAGGAAATACGAAAACTGCGAAGAAAACGGATCGAGTTTCAAAAAGGAGTCTAGGAAGGCTTAATGAAAAAATGAAACGCTAAAAAGGGAACACAAACAGTTAACTATTTCATAAATAAATATATAAATATTAAGAAAAACAGTTAAAAGAAAGTCACCGATTATAATGTAAGACCTTTTTTTTAATAGGGAATTTAATGAATTGCGGTACACGCTCACATACGCTCATATATGCGTAAACGTACGTAGCCACATACTACGTGACATTAGACACAGGCAACAGACAATGATTAATGTTAAGCAAACAAACAGCTCCAAGACTGCGAAAAAGTCCAAATGGGATGGAAAAAAACCCCACACAGAGCATAAATTTGGTAAGTTCCCGGTGTATTACATATATACATACATATATACATATAAGTATCTATCTATCTATCTATCTATATAATTATGTATACATGTACTCACACATACATACACACACATAAGTATATTTACATAGTACACGCACACACTCACGTATATATATATATATATATATATATATATATATATATATATATATATATATACATGCGTGTGTTTGTATACATTTATAGATCAATTCCACATGTAAGTATGACCATATATATATATATATATAATTATATTTATGTGCGATTATGGTTTACATAAATGGCGACCATCACAGCTGAGTGTCGCCAGTTAAAGCAGCAGCAGCAGCAGCAGTGGTAGTAGTAGTAGTAGCAACAGTGAGCATCAGTGGTTGCGAATGAAACCCGGTGTGTTAGCCATAAGCATTTAGCGGTGGTTGTTCTGGGTTAATAAGGGGTGGACGGGTGGAGAGAAACAAGAGGGGGGGTGGAATTTAAAGAAGAAGAAGAAGAAGAAGGTATGCAATAATTGTGGTGGGTGTATATAAAAACAACAAAAAGACGTTAGTGATGGAGGTGGTCATGACGATGATGATGGTGATAACGGTGGTGATGGTGTTGGCAGTGGTAGTTGTGGCGGTGGGGGTTGATGGTATATTTTTTTATAGCGTTGTATGGTGACGATTATAATGCAGCATTATGTGATATAGAAAAACAACCGTTTTAATTCCACACCCTGGCCACCCCTCGCCCACCCCTGTCCACCCCGTCGCCTCCGTCCTCCGTGCCCCCTTCTACCTCCGTCCACCTTCGTCCACCGAGTTAAATATGCTACAGTGAGCTCCTGAAGAGACATTAACCAGCAATCCTCGAGACCCAGTTCCATGATGCGACATTGTGAATAATAATAATA
>NC_069002.1:3454997-3461533 GCF_001194135.2 Octopus bimaculoides | reverse complement strand
CCAGCGTGCTAACGATTCTGCCAGCTCGCCGCTTTAATAATAATACTACTACTACTACTACTACTACTAATAATAATAATAATAATAATAATAATAATAATAATAATAATAATAATAATAATAATAATAATAATAATAATAATAATAATAAGGATAATAATAATCGTTTTCTTCATTTTCTACAAAGGGCGGCAACGAATGGAAAACATTACAAAAAACGAATCTCAAAAACAGCGATTTATTCAGTGCCCCATATCATATCCACCTTGTATACACACACACACACACACACAAAGATCCCCCTCCATATTAATGAGATGGAATTAAAAAAAAATATATATATATATATAATGTAATATGTTGCCCAATGGGAGACAGTAGCCGTCACCAAGCATAAATTAGGGCGCCCAACAAAAATCTCCATATGTCCTTCTGCATTAATACAACTGCCTTCTTCCATGCGCTGAAATTACATATGAAAACAACGAATCCAAAAAAAAAGAAACAACCACTCCGCCAATGCAACCGCCGACACCGCCAACACCACTACTATTACTACCATCGGCACCGCCATTACAACGATCACCACCACCAAAACAACAACAATAGCAACAACAGCAGCAGCAGCTATATAACTGATTATAATAATATATGATAATAAAATGTGGAGAATATTAAATTAAAACGGGATACCGACATTTCCTTTTCATCTGTTTGGAAGTCGGGGTGGTTGGTTCGTAAAGATGGAGCTGACCCCCAGTTTCCGCAGTATTGACCTCTCTTTCCGCAATGTTGACCCTGTACGCTGTATGTCACGATTCAGAGGCCTTCATCCGGGCACCTGCTAAACCGGCTGTTTGTGTTTACTCTGGATTGACGAAGCCGTCTCGTAGTGAAACGTAAGTGAACACGTAAACTCATATATATATATATATATGTATATATATATAGAGAGAGAGGGGGAGGGGGGAGAGAGAGTGCTTGTCAAGAAAGCCACCATGAGCCACTTGTCGACCTGACGATGCGAAGAAAGAAATACCTCACATCATCTTTCGGAGGATTAGATCTCGTATCATTAGAGTTCCAACTCTTAATAGTAACCTAACATGTTATCGTAATTCTTTTATAACAACGCGGAACATTTTCTTTCGTTGTTTTTTTTTTTCTTTTTTTTTTCGTCTTCCATTTTTTCTCTTATCATTCTTGACAACGGGCATATGCTCGAAACATTGAGAATTTCTCCCCTCCTACACAGCAACTCCTGTTATATTATATTTGGAGATTATTGTCTCGGATCTGAAGATTCATAGTCCGGTAGCTCGGTTTTCATGGCGCATAAGTGACTGAGAATGCAACATCCTCCTTGAACAGGACGCCAATCAGTTGCAGAGCTAGTCACTGACAGCTGGATGGACTGGAGCAATGGGAAAATGAAGTGTCTCGCTCAAGAAAACAACGCAACGTCTAGTGCAGGAAGCGAAACCACGATCTTATTATCATGAGTGCAAGATCGTACCACTAGGCCAAGCAGTACCTTCAACACACGCAGCACCGTTTGTATTTGATTTAATAAGGTCTAGCATGTGACCTTGGTATTTCTAGAATGGTGCTCTATATGTAATTGAGAGGTTTTGGATAAGTAAGATTAGATAGTGTCAGAGAAGGGGAGGAGAGGAGCAGAGGGAGAAAGACAAAGATAAAGAGAGAGAGAGAGAGAGAGAGAGAGAGAGAGAGAGAGAGAGAGAAGGGGAGAGGGTCTGTAAGAAAGAGGAGGAAGGGGAGGTAACTCTGTCACTCTGTCTTTTTTTGTATTGAAGAGTAAGAGATAAAGAAATGACGTGAGGAAGGAAGGAGAGAAGGTGAAGGGGGCTGGAAGAAGGATCTGGGAGAAGGGGGTGAGAAGAGGGAGAAGGAGGTGGGAAGAGGGAGAAGAAAGATTGAAAGATTGAGAGGGGGGGAAAGAATTTTCTGGAAAAAGGTAGAAAAAGAAATGAGAAAAGTAACTAATAAAAAATAGCCATAACTAATAAGGATTTCGCAACCCACTACGGGAGGTGGGGGTGGTCATCGAATCTGCTGCAAATATCAGCCAATTCTCCCTCAAATTACAGGAGTGGCTGTGTGGTAAGAAGCTTGCTTTCCAACCACAATTTGTACAAACAATATATAAAATTACCTAATCCGAGGAAATCTCTACGATGTGTCCTACATACGTGTCCAACGCCCACGAAACTTCAAGTAATGTAGAGCTGAGTGCAAACTCTTATGAAATGCACGTAAATGCAGCCAAATGCATTTCGATACTATCGTCTTTCGTTTGCTCATTCATCCGCACGCGCGCTCGTGTGTGTGTGTGTGTGTGTGTGTGTGTGTGATTATAAAATGGCTACTGTTTAATAAATTTTAGTTTTATGCCCACGAGCGCAATCATCTGTAGGATGCTCGTCAAAGGTTATTTTACCACGTGATGGTTCATCACATCGTCATCATCGTCATCCCTTTCATCGTCATCATTAACATATTTTTCTTCATCATCATCATCATCATCATCATCATCATCACCATCACCATAATCATAATCATAATAATCATTTTTCTTCACCACCATCACCACCACCACCACCACCTCCACCATTGTCGTCGTGGTTGTGACAACCACCGCCTCTGATGTTGTCGTTATCATCAGATTTTCATTTATTTATTTATTTATTTATTTATTTGCGCATTTATTTACGTATTTGTTTGTTTGTTCATTCATTTATGCTATCTCCCTAAACCATTTAACAGAAGAAGTCACGAGTCGATTGTCTACTTTGGTGGTTCCCACACCAACCACAAAACGCAAATATTGAACCTTGAGAAAAGAAAGAAAGAAAGAAAGAAAGAAAGAAAGAAAGAAGCCAAAAGGCAAGCGTAGCAAATACATTTTTGCATATTCAAGTGTCTGGATGATGATAAACTAAATTTCGAAAATTTAGGTCGTCACTAATTCTTTTGATAGAAATGACGAACGACAAAGGTTCTCCAGTTTATTCTGAAGGTATTTGGTTACAGCACATCACCAAGTGTACCGTAGATAATGGGCTGAGCCAACCAGTGAGGCCTCGACGTGGCTGCTCAACCTGCTGACATAGCAGCATTTCAACCTCCGTCAGAAACTATTCCAGTTTGTCTTTTTTTAAAAGGACATTTTAGAGAACGTTGGCCTAGATACCGAGAAACCTCTAACTTCAACGGAAAAGTCAGACATTTTGTGGGTTGAGAGGGGTCTATTAAATCTATTTCTAATACTCGGCTGGTTCTTATCCTATCCACCTCGTGATGGAACCAACGATAGAATCTAACAACGAACTGAGGAGGGAGCCTTTATAAGATCTTGCAACTTGCTAGAAAGAGCGATCAAATGTCCCTAAAAAATCTTACCGTTTTCTTAAGAGGAAAAACATACATGGAATAACGTTCTCGAAGCTGTTCTCTATCTGAACTAAAATGCAAAGACCGTAACTGATTATAGGGCAACGCAATCAGAAAAAAGCCTAGGGTTAAACAGCAAAAGTCAAAATAGTATCATAATGCGGAACCATAATTTATTCTGCTGGTTTCGCTCAGTAAACTGTGGAGAAACCGAAGCAATGCGTTCAAGATTTTATTCATTAGACGGCGGCCATGTTGAAGATAAACCTTCAAGAGTTTTGCTGTCCGTTATATCGAGTTGACTATTTCCTCTGCTGGGACACATCGATCTTCAAAGAAAGAAAGGTAGAGTATACCTAAGAAGGATTTGAACTACAGAGTATTGATGGTACCCTACCGATTCTGCTATTAACGGTTCGGCAAAAGTGATCGATAGATTAAGTACTAGAACGAACAGTAAGCACTGGTGCCGATTTGTTAGAGCAAAGACAATTCAAGGCGGTGCTCCAGCATGGCCGCAGTCCAATGATTGAAACAAGTAAAAGATAAATGAAGGTGAGATTTTATTCTTCCAGGAAGTGGATAATTCGGAAGAATTATTTCAAAAATAGAACTCAACGTAATATGTTAGTATTTGAATGGTCTTCTCGTTCCGTAGTTGATATCAAGTTGTTGAGGGTCGTGAAGAGTGTTTTCGTAATTTATTTTGTCTCGGGTTTATATTTCCTTATTCTGCAGGCAAACTTTTTAGTCGTTGCTTTGAAATAATATTTCATCGTAGCACATTGTTTATATATATATATAAATATATATATATGTGTGTGAATGTATGTGTGCGCACGCGTGCGCGTGTATGTATATATGTACGTATGTGTATGTGCATACACACATACATGTAGAAGGAGGTATCTACTATTTATTTATATGAAGATATAAAAGAAGTTGTCTAGATTTTCGCGAGGAAATTATAGAAAACTGCTTAAATCCTTTAATCTTGTATGTAAAAAACAAGATAAAAGGCTCTCAACAGTATTCTATAATTTCCTTAGGAAAATCCAGATTTTTACATCTTTATATGAATAAATAAATGAAGGAAAGATACCGCGTTACCAGTGACTAAATTTTCTATCATTATTAATATATACATACATATCCGGTGTACGCAACTAAAGCAGTGTTAGATTAAAACAGGAATCTCTCTATCATTCTAAGTGCACATATACCGGCGATAGGCAAGATACTACAGTTTTCGTATGAGATACAATGTGTTATAGACGAGCTGTGTTAAAAACATAATATACATCAGAGGGAGACGAAAGCCGTTTTGGCAGCAGCTCGGGAAAACACCAGATGCATTTCGGCCTTCTTGAGGCTTGTCAGTGACACACACACACACATATATATAACACATATATGTGGATATGTGTGTGTGTGTGTGTGTGTGTGTGTGTCGTGGTAATTGGAACACAAGAGGGAGACGAAGAATTCTCTCGACAGCGATGCAAACATTGAGTTCAGAACATCACTTTGCAAAAATAGACAGAAAATAATAAAATAAAATAAAATAAAAAACATAAATAAAATAATAGTGAAAATCTTCTTTGTAGTGTGCTAAATAAAATGACACAAACGTCGACATGACAAAAATGAGAGCAATGTTTTAAACTTAAACGAAAGAATAGTCTACGAGTTTTTGTGGTAAAATATGAAATTTCCAGTCGAAAAACTAAGCTGAAAATAAATGAGATTTATAAAACTAAGAGAAATTTTTGTCTCCTTTGCTAAAGGTTACGTTTTACAAAAATGTACTTTTGCTAGTAATGTAAAATATACTTCTTGTGTCTGAAATGGAGTTGTCGGTTATTCATGAAATATTTCATCGTAAGCAACAGTTTTGATTGTGCGTAAGACTATGCATATACAGAGAGAGAAAGAGGGAGAGTGAGAGTGGGAGGGGGAGTATAGAACGGATGTACGGAGCATATAGCATGTATATTTGCTCCTTCCAGTTTTATCGCATAAAAACGAAAGATTAAAATCAGATTTGTTACTCCTCTTTATATGTTAGCTATGAATTATATGGATCGCATTCTTGCGAGAGGAAACCGGTACGCATGAGCCGAATGCTGGTCTTCTATACACAATCTTGCCCAGACTCGTACCTCTGAAGGGAACTTTCTGGGTACAATACCATGGTCATTCGTGAGCGAAGGGGGTTTTGTATATAAACACACACACACAAACACACATACACACACAATCATAAATGTGCCTCCCTAAGTGGTCGAAGTTATTACAAGGGAGGTAATCCTTTCTTCATATTTCGAAAGAAATATGAGGCGAGATTAGAAATTTGAATTTAAAATTGAAGAATTAGAAAGAAAGAGAGACGTAACACGTTACACTGTTTTCGTTTACACACACAGATACACCTTATGCACAACATATATAAGTGTATCTATCTATATATATATATATATAGTGACCTTTGAAGCGTCTGGTCACCTCTTGTACTCGCACATAAGATCTATCATGGCGCCTGATGTCACTTTTTTAAAAACCAGACAGTGTTTTAAAAAGACAGCCACACAAATTACATATCTGCTTTGGACCACCAAGAGCTGCAGTTAAGTTCTGATCTTTGTAGATCTTATAATGTCTTTTTTCGGCCTCCGTTAGATTTGCAGACCTTATGGTACACACGGGGCATTGAAAGGTGTGCACAGATATATAAGCAGAGTAGTTGGTAGGTGTTCGTTTTTCATGGGTCCGCATGAGTGTGTGTATGTGTATATGTATGTATGTATATCAGTCTATGTCTGTCTGTGTGTCTGTCTGTATTTATATGTTCATAAGAGCTCTATGATTGTTGCATTAGTAAGTACGTAATACCGTATGATTCTCGTATTCCAGTACGATGTATAATCGTTGCACTGTTGCAGCGTATGAATGCAGAGGAGCAGAAATTGATGTGTATAGCAGAACGTATATATACGGATAGATATTTACTTTTCATGAAACCCGATTCTCCATGTTCTTGGTTTTATTTCGCTTAAATAATTGGTAGGCTGATACCATTACTAATGGCAGCGATGTCTTGGGGGAATTTTTCAAGGGTAATT